>NC_133648.1:316265177-316413853 GCF_009905375.1 Apium graveolens
GAAGTGGTGTTGAGGCACGTCAATAGCAGTGAACAAAGGGCAGACATTATGACCAATGCATTGGAGACGTTCAAATTTGAGAAGATGAGAAATCTGTTGGGAGTAAAGGAGCTGTCAAAACATGTTTGAGCTTAATGGGGTGTTTGTTGGTTAATCTCAAACATGTTTATGTTTGTTTGTCTTAGTTATAGCATGCATGATTAGTTAGCTTCATTTGAATAAGTCATATAGGAGTTGCTATTTTGTAGGATCACGTAGACTCACAAAATAAATGGTCAGGTAGTTCAGTTTCACTACGAGTTTGTTGGGAGTATGGCCTGGTTTGTAGGCATGTCTTTGTAGTGCATTTCCTCTCTATACGTATTGTTTTGCTTAATGAAAAATGCAGGTCTTTTGATAGGCAAAAACTCTGAGTGTTACTTCTATATTAAATAGTATATAGAGAGCACGGTTGGATAGCTCAAGTGGTTAAGAGTTTATCCTCTATCATCCCTGATCCTGGGTTCGATTCTCGCTCACCCCTAGAATTTATGAGAACAGATACTCATTTATAAGCCTATAAGCCATATTTGTCAAAAAAATAGTATATATGTTGTAAATTTCACTAACAAATATAGCAACATAGAGGCAAGTATATATAAAATTTAGCAAGTCCAGGCCAGGACCACAGTTAACAAAACAAAGCATGCATGTAAACAAAATTAGTAACTGAAATAACGAAGAGAAAAACGAAGATGTACCCGAAACCATAGCTTTCAAACGTTATTAAAAATAATGGTGCACATATACAAAACGCCAAGAAAATACGATCACAGTTGAGTCACCAGGCCTTACTCGAAGCCCTGGCTGCTCTTGAAGAAAATATTGCCCCTACCTACTTCGTTTGGGATGCGTGCAATATATCCACCAGGATAAAACAGCTTAGAGTTTTTGTTAACAACAGCAACAAAACCTCCACCTCGACGTGCATCTCAGTCGCCGGAAAACTAAACTAACAGCAGTTCGAACTTGTGTTTTTGGGAGAGAAATGCAGAGAGGAAGAAGAGAAGGAGAATGTTGTGTGGTGTGTAAAATACATTCACTTTAGCCTCTATTTATAAGAGAGGAAAAGTGAAACTGTCCACACACTTAATGTCTGAATTAAACTGCTCCATTAATTAAAAAAATCAAGACTGATCCGATTTTGAATTTAAATTATTTTTAACAGCTTTTCAATTAACACCCACATTATTATCAGAATATATCAGTTACAGATCAGATTATATATTCATGTCCAGGTTCAGTGAATTAGACTAAGCCCACGAACCCAGCCCAATAATTATAATAATAATAATAATCCAGTCACTAATAAATAAATTTGAATTAAAATTAATTCTCAAATAAATAAAATCCTCGCCGAGGCTGCCTCGTGTACGCGAGAAGCAGAGACATTCGCCCAAATCGCCCTTCAACCCGACCCGACCCGACCCAGTGTGTGGCGTGGCGGGGCGGGACGGCAGCGGCGTGTGTGTGTGTGTGTGCGCGCGCGAGTGAAGCACACAACAACACAATGGACCATCACACACCTTAGTAGTTGTATACTACTCATGTGTATGATACCATATAAAGCACACAACCCCCTTTATTTATTTCAATGTGGGACAAACATTCTCAAAAATTTCAAGTTTTTCCAAGCTACTTTCAACTCTCATTTCATATGGATTTCATTCAGAAAATTCTTAAAACCATACATGAAAATTTAAGTTCAAATATCATTGAACAATTTCCAATCATTAGATTTTAGGATTAACATCAAGAACATAATTAAATTAAGCTCTAAAATCCTAATTTTCTAACAATCCCCCACAAATCCATACAGATATGCGATTAATTTTCCATCATGACTTATTTTTCAGATTCGGTACCCTTCCAGGTTTGAACCCTTCTAATTCCTCTACTTCAATGGCTATCGGATTCAGATGGAATGTTTCACCTTGAATCTTAATACGTTTAGTATAACCATATTCCTTAGATAATGACAAGTCAAAGGCTATGGTGCCAATCTACGGCTTTGAGATATTAATGGTCATGTCTCGATCCTGTTCATCGAATGCTTCAAGGATTAACCCTATCCTCTAATTGCAACCACACAATTACATTCGCTTAGCTGGGCATCTCCAGAGATATACTGCCTCTATCTTGTCAAATGACTTGACCCCATTCAGAGTTTTAACACTCTTGCTTTTCTAGCAGTGTCAGTACCTTCTAGGTTTACAGGGGATAGACTCAGATACTATAGTATCATCTATGTAGCAAAGGTACTCTCAATTCATCCTTACAGCTTGTTATTACCCATTGAATACACTTCGAGGGATCTCATCTCATGTGTATTGGGTTCCCACTGTTGATGAATTATGATGGGTTGACAGTCCCATCCCCAACCTTGACTTCAGGACCATTGCAGTTTCCAGTCCTTTAGTAAGAGGATCAGCTATATTATTCTGAGTTCCTATGAACTCTATAGCCATGATCCTATCAGTCACTAAACCCCTTATAGAATTGAGTCTAACTTGGATGTGTATCTTAGTTTTAGCATTATGCTTTTTACTGCTAATCTTGTCGATAGTTGTTCGACTATCACAGTGAATAGCAATAGCAGGAAGCGGTCTGCTTACTACAGATATCGCATACATAAGTCTGTGTAACCATTCAGCCTTCGTCCCTGTGACATCAAGTGCACACAACTCAGCCTCAAAAGTAGACCGAGTAACTATAGTCAGTCTGCTTGACTTCCAGGATATTGTTCCACCAGCCAAGGTGAACACGTATCCAGTCACTCCATTGGAACCAGAGAATCTCCTGTACCCTTCAAGCATACCAGGGAATCTCCTGTAGTGTAAGCTAAGGTACATTGTGCCTTTTAGATATCTAAGTACTCTATCAAGAGCATCCCAATGAGTTCTGTTTGGATAACTTGTATATCTAGCCAACTTAGAAACAGAATATAAAATATCTGGTCTATTACAGTGAGCAAGATACTGCAAGCTCCCAATAATCTGAGAATACCTTAACTAAAACACAGGCACTCCTGAACTATTCTTGACAAGGGCAACTTTCGAATCATAGGGTGTACTAGCGATTCTACACTGTGTATAACCATATTTCTCAAGTATAGATTTCTCTATATAATGAGATTGAGTCAAGGTTATTCTTTCAGTGGACTAGTCATTTTGATTCCAAGAATCACACTTGCCTCACCCATATCCTTAATTTCAAAATGCCTTTTTAAGAGTTCTTTAGTCTCATTAATAATCTCAATATTGGTTCCAAACACTAAAATGTCATCCACATATAGGCATAAAATAACACACTCATTACCTTTAACTTTAGTGTAGACACGCTTATCACTTTCATTAATCTTATAACTGAAAGGCAAAATGGTTTCATCAAACTTTTTATGCCAATCTATTGGAGTTTGTTTCAAGCCATAGATAGACTTGATCAACTTACATACTTTCCTTTCATTGCCAGATGCAACAAATCCCTCAGGCTGATCCATATAAATCTCTTCTTAAAGTTCACCATGAAGAAAAGCCGTCTTTATATCCATCTGATGGATGATAAGACCATGGACTGAAGCCAATGATATAAGCATTCGGATTGTTACCATTCTTGCAACCGGAGAGTATGTATCAAAGTACATGAAAACGTGTTGGAGTCGAAGTACAGCAAAATCAAAATCAATGACCTAGCAATGTTAAAACAAGTGAGACTAATCCAAGTGTTCACTTGTTTTATTAGTATGGACAATTTTAGTATGGACAATTTGTGAGGTTTGCTCATGTGTGTCAATGATTTACCATGTATGGTTAGTGAAAAACTTATGCTTAAAGTAATTAGTACATGACTCTACAGAAGTACCACATAATTGATGGTTTTATGTAAATAAGACCATATAATATAATATATGTTTACAGGATAAATGCATAAATGCTGCTGATAACTAGAGAAGGTATATATGTATATATACTTCAAAAATTTGAAATGAAACTACCTAGTATCACTATATTGTAATTGTTTGTAAACACAAAGTGTAAAGTTGAGAATATTTTTTTATGTATTCTGAGTAAGTTGTCCAGTTTTCTGAATTTCATTTCAAAAATAAAGTCTACTAAGAATATTTTAAAAAATAAATCTTATTAATGGCTATTTATTATGTAAAAATAATAATATACATAATTTTAAAAATATGATATTAATGATAAAAAAAATACATTTATAATTTTCAGAGGATGGGAATTCTTTATTAACATGTAGTTCCATATTCGTACCAAAATTATAAATAGACTACACATTCCCTCGGGTAAAAACAAACAGTGTAACAAAACTGTACACATAAACTAACCCAACTTACTAATAATTCATATTAGACATTAAAATTAGAGGGGGAAAACCTTATAGAATTGATTTTTAGAACTTTAAAATGAAAAGTTATCTATAGTTTACGGGAAAACCTAATTTGACTTTTTTAAATTTATAAGGCCTAGGAGTATTTCATTAATAAAAAATTAATTATCATATGTTATCATCATTATCAATTTTCGGTGAAACTATGTTACACAATTTTTGGGTTGTGATAATTTTTATAAGATATTTTCTATAAATCAAAGATTTTTTTTTCCTTTTTTGTATGGAAGTTTTGATTTTCTCAAGCATTGTAATTAAAACATAATTTTTCCTATTTTTTCTTAAGTGCACCTTAGTACCTACTAGTCCCTTAACAATATACCAAGAATTACAGAAGGGGGGTTGAATGGAATTCTTGAACCTTTTTCTTAAAATAAAATTGTTCAAACTCGAATATAAATATAAGTGTATTGATTAGCACAATGCGGAATAAAAATTTAAGTGAACCAAAACACAAGTAATTAAAAACAAGAGTCTTTATAAACTTTCTGGTGGATTTAAACAATTCCACCAGAGATATATATTATATCGAGAGAACTCTGTGTGCAAGAATGCTCACAGCTGCTTACAAATATGAACTACTGAGAATACAGAGAAATGCTAATAATTCTGCTTACAAATGTTTCTCACTTTTTGTTTCTCAGATCTATGTTTCTATTTGCTACTTCTTGGTTTATATATTACCAAGAATACAAAGTCAAAAGACAGGATCATTATAAAAACTATCGGGTCTAATGCATTGCTCATTCTATTTGCAAACACTTCGACGTATGTGACCAGTTGTCACTGTCAACTGATATTTGAATTCTTTATTCGTTGAGTACATGATCATTCGTCGACTTTATGATCATTCGTTGATGGCTTCATTGATCATCCGTCGACTGCTATATTAAACATCCGTTGATAGCTATTTGATCATCCGTCGATGGCTTTGATAATCATCCATCGGTAGCTATTTTGACACTTGACTTCAATTCATTTATGCAGAATTACAAGACATCATCTATGTACAATTAATCAACCTATTCTGCATATCTAGTTAAAGTCAACATGACTTATATGCTACTATAGAATTTATACAAAGGTGTATGCAGAAATGTGCTACAGACTCATTATTACATAAGCTACTCACTCGATGGATAATAAGTCATCATCCGTCGGGACTATAATGAGTTATCCGTCGGGACTATAATTCTTATCCGTCGAGTGCTACATTATTTCACTAAGTAAAATCAACCTAGGCGTTTTGTTTATGTAATCATCAAGTACACAACATATGCACAACAATCTCCCCCAATTTATGTCTACTGGAATTGTAGCCATAAATTAAGAGATACTTGATGATAATAAAACACCCTAAACATACAGCTTTAAAGAAAAGTAGATAATACTAAAAAGTGCTTAAAATAACAAAATGTACAAGGTTTAGCTCACAGTCATTTTCAAGATGCTCCTTTAGCCTGAGCAGATTTTTCTAGTTTCTTGAAGGTCTGGATCTTCTTCCAAGCTTTCTGTTGTTTTCATCAATCTGATTTTGGAGCTGCCTGCGGAATTCCAATTCATCAGATTCTGAGAGATTTAGCTTTCCTTGCATTTCCAAGAGAGTCTCATTGCTGGATATGCTCAATTGGTCTTCTAATCTGAAGAATCTTCTCACACCTTTGTCATCTACAAACTCCATCAGCCAATAGGGCCTTAGATGCACTCTTCTCCCTGTGTATGGGATGATTAGAGTCTTTGGGAGTGCATCTTTAGCTCTAACACTCCTTAGTTCTTCAATCTTCTTTAGTACTAGTCTTCTTGCAGTGATATTGAACCCAAAATTCTTCTTGAAGGATGAATAAACTTTAATCAGTACAGCTTGGCTCTCTTGAAGAATCCTATGAAGTGGCCACTGAATCTCCTTTCCTCCTTTGTACTTGAACACTAACCTTTCAGGTAGGTTTCTGTATGCATCAATTCTTCTCACCTCATCTAGTTCATCCAGATAGAGGTTTAGATCAGAAAATTCTTTGATGTCACACAAGTACAAGTAGTCTCCCTTATTGACTTTGGGCTGAGCTTTAACTACAGACTTGGATTTGAGAGGTGACAACTTCACTTTCTTGACTGCTCTTGACTTTATCCTTTTTGGCTTGCTAAGGATTGGTAGATTGAAGTCTGGAATTGGTATGTTCTCCCATTCTATTGGCTCATCCTTGGGCACAATAGGTTCACCATGAATATTCCTGTAGGGATCCACCACCTTTATGTCTTTAAATACCACAGAATGCTTTGTAGCGTGAGTTGTAATTGGTGTGGATTTCTTAGGAAATTGATCTTCCAATTCCTTGTCAACAATATCCAATTTCCTTTTAGTTCTTTTAGCCAATTCTTTCTTTCTTAGAGATTTCTTCTGTTCTTCAACTTGCTTCCTTGATTCAGTAGCTTCAGATGGTTGAGAGGGAATTTGTTGTGATGTGTTTACAGCATGTATCTTGGCCAAGATAGCAATCTGTTCTCTCTTTTGTTTAGCCTTTTTAGCATCTAGAGTAGCCTGCTTTTTTTCCTGCTTCAATCTAGCTTTTTCTTCTCTCTTTGCTTGAGCAAATTGAGGGTGTCCAGCCACCACACAAATTTCTTTCCCATTTCTGATAATTTTAGTAATCCTTCTCTTAGAAACTGAATCAGCTGGATCTTTATAGAAGACAATTGATCTTGACAGAAGCTTCTTTTCATCAGGCTTGGGTGTCTCATACACAGTGTCCAAAGGGTTCTTCAAAGATGATTTTGAGTAGTTTTCCCTTGATTTAAGAATCATTTCAGCCTTTGGAGACTTGATACAGGAAGATTATCCTCTTTCCACATAGTTCATGCTCATCTCATGAACACTTATTTTCTTGACTTGAGAGTGATGGATGGCTGACTTAACTGGCTCCTTGACAAGTTCAAACTTTTTCTGTATCTCCTCATCAATCTTCTCTCAGTTGACCAAACTCAACTTTTCCTTCTCAGCAACTTTCAAGTTAGATGCTGCTGCTTGAATCAGATCTATACCATCTGCAACTGGTGGCTTTGAGACAGTAATTAAAGGCACAATTACTTTACTAATTTGTATCTGTAGCTTCTCCCCCTTACTTGGTCCTTTCTCCCCCTTTTTGTTATCATCAAGTCGAGGAGTCAAGCCTTATGCTTTAGCCAGCTGCATTAGAAGACTAGTCTGAGACTGTTGATTTTGAAGAATGGTGACCACAAAGTTTTCAATAACTTGAACTCTGTCCTCCAATTTGGCCAACTTCTTTTCAGCATTTGATTCTCTTCTCAGTCTCAGTAGCAGATCATGCATGGTACCATAGGGCATGATTGAATCCAGCTTCTCAGAATTATAGGTCTTCAAGTCAGCTATATCCTTTTTGAGTTCATCCACACTCAGATTCTATCTTAATTATTGTAGCTTCATGAGATGTAGAGAATCTAGGTGGGCTTGAAGACTAGACTTGGTACCAGCATTTGAGGTGTTCTGAATGGCCTTTTGGATAGACATGATTTGTTTGACTAAGGATACATTGAATTGTCCTGGTGTAGACTCATTTATCAATGCCCATTCATGTAAATATGGAATAGAACTTGGGCCTTCATCTCCCCCTAAGTTCATGCTTCCATCAAATGAAACAGAGTCATCATTAGAATTTACTCCAAATTCTTCAGATGGCTCACCAGCTGTAGGAGGCATAAAATTGACAACAGCTTTATCCCTTTGTAGAAATTCTGAAGTATGTACTAGATTTAAAATCTTCTCTGCCTCCTCATTGCCCTGAGCATCCAATAGTTGATAGGCTGACACAGGATGAGTAAAAGTGTCAGCATCCAAGGAAATGTTATCAATTACAGCTTTGTAATGTTGCTGAAATTATCTTTCCTTTTCAGCATTATCCACAATCATTGACTCATGAGCAATGGCTGGATCCATCCTTATACCCTCTGTACCTGCTTTTCTCTCATGTTCTCTCTTTTATTGTATCAGGGTCTCACCCTGGCTCCCCACCCTCACACCCTCACCTTCACCTACTAAGGTGGGACTCCTCTCACTCCCTTTTGCCAATCCTGAAGAAATGGATTGCAGATTTTCACTCATTTCCTCTCCTTTTGCCTGGGAGCAACCCAGCCTCTCACTCAAAACACTCTGCTCTCTCAATCCTAAGAGTGACTATACAACCACTAAATCTTCTGCACTTGAAATAATTGAAGTTTGAAGTTATGCAGAGATACTCGACGGATGAGTGATATCCATCGAGTGAGTAGTTTTGCTATCCGACGGATAACTGCTGTTAGGCTTATCCGTCAGGATACAATCACTACTCGACGGATGAGCAATATCCGTCAAGAGAGTAGAAATGAATGAGGTGGGAATAGAAACTATTGTTGACTCTGTGCTGATTGAAGATATTTTAGGCACAGATGACACAACAGTTCCTGAAAGAATTGGAAAGTGAGCCAACAAATCATCTAAAAGATGATGCTCACTTGCACTAGATTTTGGCTTCCCCAACAGAGTTAAAGAAGGGGAATCAGGAATTGATGTGTTTATCATATCCACATCCAGAGAATTTGTTGGTGAGTATGGTGTTAGAGGTGCTTCTATAATTAGAGATTTTGGTTGTGACTCCTGATTCTTCTAACCTTGAAATCAGGATGATTATTGACTTGTCTTATGTGATTGATGATGATTTCACTAGCCTCATCTTTAGACTTTAAGAAATATGTCCAAGAGAACTTTGAGAAATCATCTACAATTACTAGGAAAAATCTTTTCCTTGAGATGGACAATACATTAACTGGTCTAAACAAATCCATGTGAAGCAGTTGCAAAGGTTCTTCAATTGTTGAATCAAGTTTCTTCATGAAAGATGCTTTACCCTTTTTGGCAGGCATCACACAGTCCATCCTTTGAAAACTCCACTAGAGGAATGCCTCTGACCAGTTCTTTCTTTATCAGCTCATTCATGGTCTTGAAGTTTAAATGGGATAGCTTCTTGTGCCATAGCCAACTTTCGTCCTGACTTGCTTTACTGAGAAGACAAGTTACAGACTCTGTATTGGATGAATTGAAATCAGCTAGGTACACATTTCCTTTTCTCACACCAGTGAGAACCACTTTGTTGCTTCTTTTATTAGTCACAACATAAGCTTATGAATTGAAGGTTACTGAATTGCCTTTGTCACAAAGCTGGCTGATACTCAACAGATTGTGTTTGAGACCATCCACCAAGGCAACCTCCTCAATGATGATATTGTCCTTAGAAATCAAGCCATATCCCACAGTATAACCCTTGCTGTCATCTCCAAAAGTAATACTCGGGCCAGCTCTCTCCTTAAACTCTAAAAGCAGGGTAGAATCACCAGTCATGTGTTTTGAACAACCACTATCCAAGTACCAAAGATTCTTTCTATTTCCCTGCACACATCAAAATCAAATCAAGTTGATTTTGGTACCCAAGTTTCCTTGGGTCCTGCCTTGTTAGCTTTCTTTTTCTATTTCTTAGGTCTTATTTCATTTGACTTAGGAATTTCAGATTCATCCTTAGTCATTTGAGTTGGACCTTTGAAACTATTCATTGCAACAGAGTTATCATGCATATTATGACTAACAGGAAATGGCATGCTTGGTGTAAACATGTTATTCCAGTAAGGCATGCTAAATGGCATTTGTGGCATACTATATGCAGCATAATAAGGATTAGGTACAAATGGCATATTACCAACTGTGCATTCATGTTCTGTATAGGCATTGCATTAACAGGCATGGGAGACATGGCATTCATGTTAGGAAATTGAGGTTGAACATATATGGGAGTAGGCATGGCAGATTTGCAATTAACAGATAAATGATTTACACTACCACACTTGACACAGATTTTTCTAGGAGCATATTTATCAGGTGTGTAGTTATTGTGTTTGTTAATTCCTACTTTACCATTCCTATTGTTTTTCCTTTTAGACTCTATTTTTACCTCAATTTTCTCAAGTCTGTCAATTAACTATTTGACAGTCATGTGACCAACATTAGCCTTTTTCCCTTTCTTAACTTGACTCGACTCTCCTGAAACAAAAATCTTGGAAACAAACCCATACTCCTCATTCAGCTTAACTAGTTTGGCTTTACTAATGGGCTTGCTCACAGCCGACGGATGAGGATTTTCATCATTCGATAGATAACACTTTTTGTTATCTGACGGATAGTCCTCATCATCCTTCGAGTCTACATCTGTTAGCATCCCATCTACCAAATTAGGTTCTAGTTTCTCTTTGTACTTTTTACAGGCTTCATCACAGAAAGACTCAATTCCTTGAACTTTGGTGATTTAAGCATGGACATCCCTGGATGTTTTCCATGCTTTAATCACCTCTTGCTCAAGCTCGAGCTGCTTCTTTAAAATTTCTTCCTTTTTCAAGGACTCTGTTAATTCCTCATTGGCAATCTTACACTCAATTCTTAATTTCTCAAAATCAATAAACTGAGACTCAAGCACATTATTCCTCTCACTTAAAAACAAATTGTTTTCTTTGATTTTAGCATTTTCTTTAGTAAGAGACTTAAGTGTAACACGCAAATGATATAATTCTGTAGACATGTCATTTATGGCATCATTACACTCAGCTTTAGATAAATGTGCAAGGTTTGCAGTAATTACCTGATTGCTTGTGGAACTTGTCTCTGTATCATCAGACTTGGCCATTAGGGCTAGATTGACATACCTGACATCTTCATCTTCATCCAGACCATCTGATGCCCAATCATTTTCTTGTGTAATAAAAGCCCTTTCCTTTTCCTTGAGTAGATCAAAATATTTTTGTTTATAATCCACAGACTCAAACTTTTTCTTACTGGAATCTGACTTCCTACACTTACTGGAAAAATGCCCTGCCAAGCCACATTTGAAACATTTGAATTTTGACTTATCCACCATATTTCTATTTTGCTTGGCTGCTCCAAAGTTCTTCTTGAACTTGAGCTTGGTAAATCTCCTGGAAAGAAATGCTAGGTGCTCATCAATGTCTTCCATGTCATCTTGGCTCAATGAATCTTCACATTCTACTACAAGCCTCTTGCCCTTGTTCTCACAGACCTTTCTACTAAATCTGTGCGAGCTCGACTTAAAGCGGAAAAATATTTTACTAATGTGGAGTTAATGCATGCTTAGAAATACAACACCATAAGTGCTTGACTTAATTTATTAAATCGTTTTTTGTTTAATAATATGCATATCTCAATATGGGTAAACATATCATTAGAACGAAACTTGTTGGAGTCGAAGTACATGAAAATCAAAATCAATGACCTAGAAATGTTAAAACAAGTGAGACTAATCCAAGTGTTCACTTGTTTTATTAGTATGGACAATTTTAGTATGGACAATTTGTGAGGTTTGCTCATGTGCTTCAATGATTTACCATATATGGTTAGTGAAAAACTTGTGCTTAAAGTAATTAGTACATGACTCTACAGAAGTACCACATAATTGATGGCTTTATGTAAATGAGACCATCTAAAATAATATATGTTTACAGGATAAATGCATAATTGCTGATGATAACTAGACAAGGTATATATGTATATATACTTCAAAAATTTCAAAATGAAACTACCTAGTATCACTATATTGTAATTGTTTGTAAACACAAAGTGTAAAGTTGAGAATATTTTTTTGTGTATTATGAGTAAGTTGTCCAGTTTTCCGAATTTCAGTTCAAAAATAAAGTCTACTAAGAATAGTTTAAAAAATAAATCTTATTTATGGCTATTTATAATGTAAAAATAATAATATACTGTTGATATATAATAGATGATGTCAAAGATTACTGGAGCTAATAATATCATCAACATCTATGATCTGAGTATATCACATTTATGATCTGAGTATATAAGAAGATCAGAAGAGTTGAAGGCAGCAGGCAAGAGCAGAATCTCAAAGGATGGAAAATTTCTGAATATAAAAGTTAGCTCTTTGTCAAGATACAGGATAGGGATGTTAGCTAGTTATCCTAAGCCAGATTTGCTGAAACTAATAGAGGCTCTAACTGACACCCCCATCCTAGAAGAATTAGAAATACTTGTACAGATTAAGAACATATTTGAGAAAGAATCAAAAAGCTCAGTCTTTACTTAATCATTATAAGATGTCAAATGTTCAATGCACAAGTGTTGTATCAACTTTTGTATCATTTTATTTTCATTCTTTAACTTGGGGTTAGTCTTGTTAACAAGCATAAATTTGTGATAAGCAATCTTCTCACAAATTGGGGGAGATTGTTGTGCAAGACATGCCTGTATCATAACAAGACTAAGTCATACTGACAACCCTAAGATTAGTTGTAATGTAACCTTAATCTGTAATTCATACTTGTTACACTTAATGTCTGTAAAATGTAAATGGAGTAGACTGGAGCATTTTTCTCTAAACAGTGTCAAGCCTAAGAATTCTATCTGGAAGAAGATCAAGAAGATCATGCCTCAGAAGAATTATGAAGAAGCTTGGAGTTGAATAAATCTGTTTGGTGTAAAACATTTTAAGTCAAGATCTCTACAAATCACAGAATTAGTGTTATATAGAAGTCATTCGAGAACTCAGAAAGACCTATCAAGAACTCAGGAATTGTCTATCGAGAACTCAGTAAATGCTATTGGAGATATCGATAAGTCAGATACCCATTCAAGAACTCAGAGATATTGACAAGTGTACATTCATTAGAGAACTCAGAGTTATCGATAAGCCAAAGTCCATTAGAGAACTCTGGGTTATCGATAAACCAAAATTCACTAGAGAACTCAGAGTTGTCGATAAGTCAAGTCAACAATGAAGTTTCAGAGTTATCGACAAGCCAACATGCCTATCGAGATGTCGAGTTATCTACAGCTTAATTGGAGATCTTGAAGTGAAGAAATTTCTCTAAGTATAGAATTGCAGAACAGTTCAATATCCAAAGTTGCAAATCAACAAACAATTCACATAGCTGGATTGACAAGTCTACAAAAAGCAGCTTGAGAGATGTGCAAGATCAATGGCAAAGATTAACTGGCAGAGGAGATTAAAGTAATCATGGGATGCTAAAGATATGCTAAGCCAGAAATGGAAGATTTGCTTTTCTATAAATAGAAATGACAAGTGACAGTTTAGAAAAACTAATAGCATGTTTATTATCCACTGTGTAAACCAGAAGTTAACTGAGTTATTAAGTTAACACTGGTCCTCTACTTAAGTAGAACAATCAAGATAGAAAATTGTAAGTTCTCTCTCAAGAAAGAAGCTAAGTTCTAAAAAAAGAACTTAGAGATTTTGTAGCAAAACACTGCTTGATTTTTAATATAAAATTTACTGAGTTTTGAAGATCTTTGTTTTACATATTTGCACAGTTATTTATATTTAACATCTACTCTACTAAATCATTGTTAACAACCAACTGCTAAAGCCAAAGTCGATCAAAATCACACATTTAAGTCAAAACACATTCACCCCCCCCCCCTGTGTTGTATTCATACCTAACAAGTGGTATCAGAGCAAAATCTGAAAGTAAACAGATTAGATCTTGGAAAAATGAATACCCAGAAAATCAGTAGTATCAAGATTCCTCCCTTTGATAAGGCCAACTACACTTTATGGAAAAAGAAAATGTTGCTGTTTAAAAGAATGGACAATCACCTTTACATTGGTATCCTCAAGAATGGGCCCTTCACTCTTGTGGTTAGAGTTGAGGAAACCACAGATGGAGATATGGTTATTCCAGCTCATTATGCTCCCAAGGATCCCTCTGAGTATACTGAACCTGAAAGAGAGAAAGTTTCCCTAGACAGTGCTTTGCAACTGATACTAATTGAGTCACTTGACAATGTAATGTATAATAACATTATAAACTGTGACACTGCTAAACAGATCTAGGAAAAGATTGAAATACTTTGTGAAGGAACTGAGGAGGTTAGGTCAAATCAAAGAAGGATATTGATTTCTCAGTATGAGGGTTTTATGGCTAAACCAAAGGAGGGTATTACTGATGTGTTTGAAAGGTTTAATAAGCTGATAAATGACTTGCAGCTTCATGATAAATTTTATGATACTGAAGAAGTGGTTCTTGCTTACTCTCCCTGACCATTTGGAACAAAAGATCTCTACAAACAGAGAAGGAAGGGATTTGAGTAGAATCATACTGGAAGTGCGTTATGGGGTTCTGAAAACTTATGAACTTGAAATGATTCAAAAGAAATCATTAAGGGCTGGTCAAGGATATGTACTGGACGGCTCAAGTGCACTAATTGTGAATGATGGCCAGACCTCCAATGATGAGCAAAGATCTCAAACTCCAGAAGTTTCTACAAGTGAGAAAAGAGCCAATGACACTAAAGAGCAAGTCATACTGGAATTGGATGAAGAAGATGAGTTCTACACTCTTGATGAGCTTGATGAGCTAGATAAATCAATGGCTTACTTGGCTAGAAAATTCTCTAACACTAGAGTGAAGAAACCAATATTTTTCAAGAGCAAAGGACAGTCCTTCAACAAAGATAGCAGCTGGAAAGAAAAAGGGAAGTACACTCCTGATAGCAAAAATGGCTAAAGAACTGGATATGTTGATAGATCAAACATAAGGTGCTTTAATTGTGATGAGCTGGGCCATTTTGATACAGAATGTAGGAAACCCAAGAAGGCAAAGAAAGACAAAGCCTATCTTGAATTGGAAGCAAAGTATGATGCTCTTCTAAAGAAGCAACAAGGGAAAGCTTATATTGCTGAGGGTAAAAGCTGGGATGATTCAGATAATGATGAAGATGAAGAAGTTGGAAACTATGCACTCATGGCCTTGGAGCAAGGAGACTCTTTATCATCTAAATCATAGGTACCAACTCTTACCATAATTGATTTAAATGTGAGTCAATATAAGGAAACTGTTGAAAAGATGAGCACAAAAATGTTCCACATTCATACAAGCATGGTTGCTGCAAATGAGGAAGTTAGTAGATTGAAAAAGATCAATGAAAAACTTGAGAGTGAAAAACAAGATACTGAATTGTTGCTGGTTGAGCTTGATACTGCTAAGCAAGAAAATTCATACTTAAAGAACAAATTAAAGTGTGCAAGTGAAATTGAAGCAGTATTGAGAGAAAAGCTGGAGAAGAATGAAGTGAAGCTGAAATCCTTCAAAAATGCCTCTGATTTGATTGGCCAATATCATGAAAAGAAGAAGACATGTGCAAACATCTTCATTGGTCTTGATGATGAGGGTTTGAACAACAAAAAGAAGTCTATCAGTGACAAAGGAAAATCAACTGAAACTGAGGATGTTCCAATTATTCTGAAGAAAGTTGAATCACCTTTGTTCAAGGCATGTGAAGTGAACTTCAGTGAAGAAGAGTTGATCATTAAACAGGAGATAGCTGATGAGGACAAGGAAAAGAAAAATGATGAGACAACTCAGTCTTCCATCTCTGTTGAAACACCAAAAGCCAATCAAGAAACTAAGGAGTCTGTGAAGGAGATTAAAGCTGAACAGGTCAAAAAGAAAAAGAAGAATAGAAATGGAAAGATTGGGATAAACAAAAGCAATAATTTTCCTTATGTTGCAAATGCTCCTAGAAAGAGGTGTGAGAATTGTGAATCAATGAATCACCTAACTCATCTTTGTAAAAAGATTGTTAGCAATCCACCTGAAGGAGTCTGCAAGTACAATGAAGCTAAGGCTAATGATCCCTATTCATTCTATGACAAGTTTGATTGCATTCTCTGCAACATGAAAGTGATGAAGAGTTGCCACAAATTGAGAATTGATCTCATAGAATCAAAAGTTGGTTCTATATCTAAAAGGGAAAATGCTCAACAGTCTATGAATTCCATTTTATCTCAAAATTCTCATTCTACCTCTGCAAAATCAGTTAACAAGAAGAAAGTTCCCAACACAGCTTGGGTAACTAAACATAATTAATCCTCATTGTGTGCAGGGCAAAGGAAAGAAGGTCATGTGGATCATTGATAGTGGATGTTCCAGGCATATGACAGGTGATAAGGCCCTGCTATCACAATTTGAGGAGATGGTTGGCCCTTTGGTGACCTTTGGATATAGATGAACTCCTCCTTTGTGTAAGATATTCCTTACATGTGCAGGAAGCTAAACCCAGTCCAAGCAGGAGTAGCTCTTACCTGGACCGTAAAGAACAAGAGCTTATGACCAGATTCAATCTGGAAAAGAGTATTATAGTCCAGGTGAACGAGCATATAAAAAGGCAGCTGCTTTGGACAAAGCACCGGGCAAAGCCAGCAGGTACAAATGGCAAATCCAAGTTTTCATATACATGTGGTGCGCGTGTGTGTTTATACATGATAAAAATAATAGTTTTCTAAGTAATCCCTTTATTACATAAGTAAGAAGGGAAACAAAACTCTTACATTTTTTCTTCTATCACATTCATATGATTATTAATATTATTCAGAGTGCCTTATGACCTAAAGCATGTTTACATCTGCAGGCAATCCCATTGGAGCTGAGAGTGGATAAAATGGATGGGAGCACCAACGGTGAATTTAGCATATATAGTGAAAACACACATTAACTTTGTATATTTTTTATACCAGTTCAATGTAAAAGAAAATAATGTATGTGATGACCTAATATACCATATTGAAATCAAAGGAATCATGGAATTAATCTTCATTTTTGTATAAAAAGACCTAGTACTTTATCATCTTTAAATCTAATAAACAATGGGATTAATCTTCATTTATTTGTAGGCATATGTATTTTTTGTTCTTTTTTTAGTATAATAATTATGATTACTAATATACATTTTTATTTATATTGAAAAAGCTACACATAATTTTCCTCAAAAAAAATTCAAACAAAAAATTTACTTCACTTTATTTGTCTAAAAATTAATGTTTCATATGTACTATATATTTTTTTCAAAAAACTGTTGGTCCATAATAATGAAATAATGAATTTAACGAAAGAATCATAAATCATGTTTCCAAGTTTCAAGAGAATTAGTTTTCTAAATTATTTACGAGAGTTTGTTACATTAATTAAACGTAATCTATGTCTGAAAAATACTATTGCATTTCCATGGTGTTAGTAGAGCGGTTCACCAAGATCTAACATGAAGCCGGATAAGTGAAATAACCATGTACTCTAATTTTACGAATTAACGTTATAAGTAAATGGATTGGATCAAAAATGAAGAGGACCTGAAGATGACCTGAATAAAAAACACGGTTTTAGGTCAACCCATTTAAGTCGTAAATGACCGGTATACGAGTATTTCAAAAAACGGATGCTACTATATTTAATACACGCATATGTAGGCGTAACTGACCTAGAAGGTGTCAACATTGCCTTATTCCCCTCTTCGTTAAGATGTCGTCACACAATATCAAAGTATTGATTTGCTCACGCGTTGTAATTAAAACATAATTTTTCCTATTTTTTCTTAAGCTCATCTTAGTACCCACCTCCTTCATCACCCATATATACTAACCTTCATCCACCGTTTTTCCTCACATTCATCTCCAATCTATTTTGGTCCTTTATATTCGGCTTTTGTCTATCTCCGATATATAGCTTCAACTTCCTATTCACATTTACAAATGGCCTCAAGCAATCAAGTGAATGCTGATAACTTGGCTATTGTTCCTTATGAGGTGACTGATAACTTGGCTATTGTTCCTCGAAGGTGATGGTTAACTTAAGCTAATATCCATGTATTTTTTAGTGATTTTGTATTGTAAATTTCTTTTCTTAACATTTTCTTGTGAAATCCTTGCCCTTGCAGCAAACTTTCTCCACCGTGTCCCAAGTTGTAGTGGCCGCAGAACGTATATGGTTGGTTTTTCGTGCTGATCTGGTACATTTAAATCATACATTTAGTTTTATATTTCAATTTGTTTCAAACATTTTAATTCAATAGTTTCATAAATAAATAAATAAACATTTTAATTAAGTCGAGCACTTATGGTGTTGGATTAATAACATAAGTGCTCGACTTAAAAACATTTTCTCAACATATTTAAATCAAAGGAATCATGGGATTAATTTTTTGTATAGAAAGTTCTAGTTTACAATTTTTAAATCTAATAAATAATGGGATTAATCTTTATTTATTTGTAGGCATATGTATTTTTTGTTCTTTTATTAGTATATTAATTATAATTACTAATATATATATATTTATATATATATTATTTATATTGAAAATGCTACACGTTATTTTTCTCAAAGTTTTTTTGAAATAAAAATTTTACTTCACTTTATTTGTTTAATAATTTATTTTTCATATGTAGTATATATTTTTGTCAAAAAACTGTTGATCCATAATAATGAAATAATGTATCGAAGATTTTCGAAAGAATCATAAATCATGTTTATAAGTTTGAGGAGAATTAGTTTTCTAAATTATTTATGAAATTTTGTAAAATTAATTAGACATAATCTACGTCTGAAAAATACTATTGCATTTTCATGGACTTAGTACATCTTTCTCCACGATCTAACATAAAGCTGGATAAGTGAAATAACCTGCACTCTAATTTTACCGGATTAGTGAAATAACCTACAGTCTAATTTTAGGAATTAACGCTATAAGTAAACGGATTGGGTAAAAAATGAAAAGGACCAGAAGATGAACCGAATAAAAAATATGATTTTAGGTCAACCCATTTAACTCGAATATGAATGGTAGATGATTATTTCAAAATATGGATGCTACTATATTTAATACACTCATATGTAGGCGTAACTAACCTAAAAGGTGGTTTGAGAGCCAAAGGTTAGAACCTGGATCTTGGGGAGTAATAGGATGTGGTTCTACAATTTGGAAGGTTTCCCTCGGTAACGACCGAAGATCAAACATGGTGCCTTGTGCCGAAACTCATCTTGAAAGGCAGCGGATTCTATGGAGTGAATCATGACGGTGCAAGATGCGGACAGATTAATTCGCATGTGTAAGACCATATTATTTGAGGTTCATGATTTGAAGGGAAGATTGTTGGTTAGTGTCGACCCAAATACCACATCAAAAAGATAATAAATAATTCATTTGTATAAAGAGAAGCCAATTAATTGTAGTATTATAAGACTATCTGGGTCATTTCCAAAAATAAATCCGCGGGGTTCGTCTCAAAGCGGACCAAAATTTTACTAATGTGGAGTTGATACATTCTTATTAATCCAACACCATAAATGCTCAACTCAATTTAGTAAATCATTTTTTGTTTTATGATATGCATATATGAATATGGGTAAACATATCATTGGAACGAAACTTGTTCGAGCCGAAGTACACAAAAATCAAAATCAAGGGCCTAGCAATGTTGAAACAAGTCAGACTAATCCAATTGTTCACTGGTATTTCTTTCAATATTGAATTAAGTTGAAAGGTTTCTCTCGGTGATGACCGAAGATCAATCATGGTGCCTTGTGCTGAAACTCATCTTGAAAGGCAACGGATTCTGCGGAGTGAATCATGACGGTGCAAGATGCGGACAGATTAATCGCATGTGTAAGACCATTTTATTTATGGTTCATGATTTGAAGGGAAGATTGTTGGTTAGTGTCGACCCAAATACCACATCAAAAAGATAATAGATAATTCATTTGTATAAAGAGAACCCAATTAATTGTAGTATTATAAGACTATCCGGGTCATTTCCAAAAATAAATCCGCGGGATTCGTCTCAAAGCGGACCAATATTTTACTAATATGGAGTTGATACATTCTTATTAATCCAACATCATAAATGCTCAACTCCATTAAGTAAATCATTTTTTGTTTTATGATATGCATATATGAATATGGGTAAACATATTATTGCCACGAAACTTGTTCGAGCCGAAGTACACGAAAATTAAAATCAAGGGCCTAGCAATGTTGAAACAAGTCAGACTAATCCAAGTGTTCACTGGTATTTCTTTCAACATTGAATTAAGTTGGAAGGTTTCCCTCGGTGACGACCGAAGCTCAATCATGGTGCCTTGTGCTGAAATTCATCTTGAAAGGCAATGGATTCTGCGGAGTGAATCATGACAGTGCGAGATACGAACAGATTAATCGCATGTGTAAGACCATATTATTTGTGGTTCATGATTTGAAGGGAGGATTGTTGGTTAGTGTCGACCCAAATACCATATCGAAAAGATAATAGATAATTCATTTGTATAGAGTGAAGCCAATAATTTTAGTATTTTCTTTACTCTACAATGTAAAAGAATATGTTGTATGAGATGATCTAATTCACCAATTTATTTAAATCTTAGAAATAATATGATTAATATTCATTTGTTGGCCAGCATAGGTATTTTTTTGTTATTTTTTAAATATTATTAATATACATTTTAAGTTATATAAAAAAATACTAAAAAAAATTCCACAAATTTTTTTAAAATTTGGAAATTTTACTTTACTATATTTCTCTGTAAATAAATGTTTAATATGTACTATATATTATCGTCAAAAAACTTTGGGGCCATAATTATGAATCGAATGTTTTTAAAAAAATCATGAATTAAGTTCTTATGTGTTGGGTTTAAACCCAATATGTGATATGGGCTTGCTAATACAAGACATAATTGGATTGGATAATAATTGTATGTGTTGACAATTATCATCATAATGGGATTGGGTAATAATTGTATGTGTAAATATTTATTATTATAATAAGATTAGGTATGTCTAGTTGGCTAAGTTTGTGATGGCTATATATATATATAATCATGTTATTGTGCCGGTGTATGCTGTAATCGTCTTAGGTATCGTGCAGGAGATACTTGAGCATTGGTTGGCTCAAGTATCAGTTTGGGACACCAATGTGGTGTTATATATTGATGTATTATTGATAATTATTTTGATTAATAATATAAGTTTGGACGTGGGTTTTTCACCTCAAATATATTATTGTATGTGTACTCCGTATTGGTAGAATTGATTCTCGAATACATGTATGTGTGTGTGTGTGTGTTTCCTCCTAACATTATGTACAGTGGTGGAGAATTAATTTTCTAAGATTATTTACTAGATTTTCGAAAATTACGTGAACAATCTAACATAAAGCCGGATAATTGAGTTAACTATACACTTTACGAGTAAGGTTGTAGTTAAATGAATATGATTAAAAACATATCGTACCCAAAAATAACCCTGAACAAAAAAAATTATTGCTCAACCATATAACTCGAATCCGACTGAAAAATGAGTATTTTAAAAACATTTACTGATATATATATAATACAATAAATTATGTAGGTATAATTTATATGGAGGTCCCTCTTGGTGGCAATTGGAGACCTATAGGGAAGCCTTGTGTCGAAAATCTTCCTGAAAGTTGTTCAGGAGGCGGGTTCTGGGAATTGATCATGATGGTGCAAATTTTAAATATATTAATCTCATGTGCAAGCCCACGTGGTTGTGATTCTTGTTTTGAGGGGAAGATTATTGGGTAGTGTCAACCTAAGTATCGTATTGGAAAGATATATAAGAGATAATTTTCTTATATATGGAAACCAGCCAATTAATTCCATTAGTTAGAGGCCTTTTGGGACATGCGGGAAGGTATGTCTCTTAGGGATCATCTTCATAGATTAAATACTATTTTGTTAGATCTTTAAAATATTGATGTTAAAGTAGAAGATAAACATGTTGTGCTAATTTTGTTAGTGTATTTGCCCTTGCCGCTGGAGAATATTTTTTATTCCTTCACTTCTGGGAAAGATAGTCTGTCCCTAGAAGAATAAGATTTTCCCTTCATATTAGAGAAAGTCTCCATAAGGTAGCAGGTTCAAGTACCAAAAATTAGGGGTCTGGGTTGGTTGTTACAAGAAATAAGGGGCAGCAAAATTTGGGTAAAAAGAAGTGGAATTTTACGAGTTTAAATTCTAAAGCTCCTATGTCTAATGATGTCTATAATTACTGTAAGGAGAATAGGCAGTGGAAAAATGAATGCCCTAAGAAAAAGAAGCAGGAAGAAAAGGGGTATGCCGTTGTGGTAGAAACTAACACATATTCAGAAGAGGATATTGTCTTAGTAGTCAATGACCAGGTGAAACATGATGTATGGGTTCTTGGTGTTGGGGCATCTTACCATATCTATCCAAGCAAATAGTGTTTTCGACTTATGAGCAGATAGATGGAGGTAATGTTTATATGGTAAATGGTGTTGTCTGCATGATAGTTGGAATAGGCTCAGTCAGGATATGAACACATGATGGTTCCTTTTGTACTTTGAATGAGGTCAGGCACCTTCCACTGATGATAAAAAATCTGAGATCACTGGGTCTATTAGACAGTAAGGGGTTCAGTTTCAAGGGTGAAGGTAGAGTTATGTTTGTCTGTGTGGATTTAAAGCTAATTTTGAAAGGTTTGAAGTGTGGTACTTTATATTTTGTGGCTGGTTCAACGTGTTTGGGTCTGTTGCTGTTGTATCATCTGCAGTTCAGAATGAGGATATGACTAAGCTGTGGCATATAAGGCTTGGTCATATGAGCGAAAGAGGAATGCGGATTTTAAAAAAACATGATCTTCTTTGTGGGCACAAGTTGCAAAGTCTTGAATTTTGGGAGCATTGTATGTTTGGGAAACTTCATCACAACAAGTTTTCAAAGAAGGGTGTTCATAGGACAAAGGGGACATTTGATTATATCCACTCTGATTGTTGGGGTCCTTTTCGGGTCGAATATACTGGAGGTCATATATATTTTGTATCGATGATCGATGACTACTGAAGAATAACTTGGGTCATTATGATGTTGGGGTGTTGAATATAAAACACCTTTTAGTTGTGGTGTTGTAAGCCTGCGGATTATTCTTTGTTGAGAGTTTATGGTTGAATGTTTACTCTCATGTAAGTGAAGGGATAAAGAATCTGGTGACCTTCTGAGAGTAGAGTTACACTTGGTAGAAGTGTAATTTTTAATTAAAATTTTATTCTTAATCCTATTGTGAAGTCCAATGTTGTAGAAAAAATGGTAATGTTGATAAACAGGTGGAGCTGCAGGTCACTCTAGATGAGAGTGGAGCTGCAAGTCATTGTAAATGAGAGTGATTCACAGCCCCAAGATGGAGAAGACCAACATGTTCCGATAAAATGTGAGAGGCCGGAATCTTCTAGTTAAAATGCTCAATTTGAAGAACTTCATCCAAGTATAGCTCTTAATCGGGCTAGAAGAGTTGGTGTTATGCTCCAAGAATGTATGGTTTTCAGGATATGGTTGTTTATACATTACATGTGGCTGAGGAGGTGGATCCTCATGAGCCGTCTACCTATAAAGAAGTTGTTTCGGGTGGCGAGTCTGCTTAATGACTCCCTGTAATGGGGAATGAGATGGAGTTCATGGATATGAATTAGACTTGAGAGCTATAGCTAGTCAGAAGGCCTAAGGGGGAAAAAGTTATTACTTGTAAATGGGTTTTTAAAAAGAATGTTGGAATCTCGCCTACTGAGGGAATCAAGTATAAAGATCGATTTGTTTCAAGAGGGTTCACACAAAGAGAAGGGGTTGACTATAATGAGATCTTCTCACCGGTATTTAGACACACTTCCATCAGGGTACTACTAGAAATGGTCGTACATCAGAATTTAAAACTTGAGCAACTAGATGTGAAGACAGCTTTCATGCATGAAGAGTTAGAGGAAGAGATATATATGAGACTCAACCATAGGGGTTAGAAGTTCCTGGAAAAGATGACTATATCTGCAAGCTGAAGAAGTCCTTGTATGGACTGAAGTGGTCTCTTAGGTAGTGGTACAAGAGACTTGGTAGCTACATTATGGAATTATACTATAACAGGAGTCTGTATGATTGTTGTGTACATCACAATAAGTTCGCTGATGGTTCGATGAATTATTCGGTCCTGTATGTAGATGATATTCTCATAGCTGCTAAGTCCATGTCTGATATAAAAAAGTTGAAGGGTCTTCTCAATGCTGAATTGAAATGAAGGATTTGGGTGTTACACAAAAAATTTGGGCATGGAGATTTATAAGGAAAGGAATCAAAAAAAGCTCTTTGTATCGCAAAGGGGTTATATTCGGAAGATATTGTCAAGGTTTGGAATGTCATCAGCTAAGCATGTAGATACTCCTAATAGTACAAGTGTTCGACTGTTTGACTGCAATTGCACCTCAATCTGAAGCTGAGTAAGAGTACATATCTCTAGTCCAGTATGCTAGTGCATTAGAAAGTTTGATGTATGACATTGTCTGCACTAGACCTGATCTTGCACATGTTGTTAATGTTGTCAATAGGTTCATGGGGCAACCTAAAAAAGAACTTTGGCAAGCTGCATGTGAAGAGGATTTTTTATTATCTTCCAGGTACGTCTGATATTGGTCTCATTTAAGGGAATGACCTAGAATGTCTAGTCACTGGTTATTCTGATTCTAATTAAGTTGGAGAAGCTGGTAGTAGAATATCTATGATTGGTTATGTATTTACTCTGGGTGGTTCATTTGTTAGTTCGAAGGCAACTCTGCAACCTACAGTTACTTTGTCTACTACGGAGTCAGAGTACATGGCGTTGATTGAAGCTACTAAAGAAGGAATATGGCTAAAAGGACTAGTTTGTGATCTTGGTATGCATCATGATTAGTCTTTTGTGTATTATGATAGTCTCACTGTATAATGCTTAGCCAAGGTTCAATTCCATCATGAGAAGGACTAAGCGCATATATGTGAGATATCATTTCCTGAGGAATGAGAAGAGGATTAAGGTGAAGAAAGTGGGTACTGCTAATTTTTCTACTGATATGTTCACCAAGTATGTTCCACGCGGCAAGTTCCAACATTGTTTGGACTTGTTAAATATTTTAAACTGTTAATAAGGGCCATGAACGGCAATTTGAGGCCGGAGAGTTTTTTATGTTACCGCTCGCATTATTATGGTGAAACTAGTACATCTGTTTTTGTGAGAGGATAAAAGTAATGTGGAGATTTGTTAGAATATGCCCTCTTCTACATATTATGAAGGGCAATCAACATTTTGGGCTTATTTTCTGGACTTTTCTATAACCGCTTAAGCGTACTATATAAACTCTCTAGGTCATAATCTAAACGTATGTTGTAATCTGTATTCTCAAAATCAATTAAACTTTTCTCTTCTGCATATTTGTGTTCTTTCTTTACTTTTATTATAATCTTTCTTAATTCTGTATAGTTGATCTTCTGAGAAAAGTTCAGTTGGATAATGCTAAACCAATATTTTTAACATATATGAAAAGCTTGTATTTTTAACATTGCTTTATTCCCCTCTTCGTTAAGATGTTGTCACACAATATCAAAGTGTAGTTGGAGCATTTCATTACTTAAAGCATACAGTCAACTATGGTAATTTTTTTGACCAACTTTTATGTATTTGTGGGCTTATTCAGATTCTGATTGTGGGGTTGTAGTCTTGATTGACGATCAACCAGTGGTAATTGTGTATTCTTTGGTGGTGATATCATATCATGGAGTTCTTGTAAGCAACATAGTGTTGGTACAGAAGCTGAATTTAAAGGCCTTGTGAATGCTACTATGTTGAACTTATGTGGATTGAAAGTCTCCTCAATGAACTTAATGTTGGTTAATCTCAAACATGTTTATGTTTGTTTGTCTTAGTTATAGCATGCATGATTAGTTAGCTTCATTTGAATAAGTCATATAGGAGTTGCTATTCTATAGGATCACGTAGACTCACGAAATAAATGGTCAGGTAGTTCAGTTTCACTAGGAGTTTGTTGGGAGTATGGCCTGGTTTGTAGCCATGTCTCTGTAGTGCATTTCCTCTGTATAAGTATTGTTTTGCTTAATGAAAAACACAGGTCTTTTGACAGGCAAACACTCTGAGTATTACTTCTATATTAAACAGTTTATATATTTATATATATTGTGTTTAAAAACAAGAATTGGTATCAAAGCATAAGATCTTGGTGAATGTCAAAAACTCAAACGATGGATACTGGTAAAGGCAAATGGATCAATAGGACTGTCTTATCCAATGCTGGCAAGGACTAATTACACCATATGGGCCCTAAAAATGAAAGTCTTTATGCAGGCCCAAGGTGTGTGGAATGTAGTGTCACCGAGTGATGAGAAGGTTGTCGTTGATGACAGGAATGATAAGGTCACAATGGCCATGATGTATCAGGGGTTGCCTAAGGATATGTTATTGTATGTGGCTCAGAAGAAGACTGCCAAGGAGATTTGGGAGGCTGTCAATAATTTGTGTCAAGGGTCAGACAAAATGAAGGCTGCACGTGTACAGACTCCGAAATCAGAGTTTGAAACAATATCAATAAAGGAAAGTGAACAAGTGGACGATTTCTACATGAGAATCAATGGTTTAGTCACAAACATTCGAACACTTGGTGAAGAGATGAATGAGTCGTATATTGTCAAGAAATTCTTGAAGTTTGTTCCTCCAAAGTTTCTGCAAATTACATCCACAATGGAGCAATTTGGAAATCTCGACACCATGACTATGGAAGAAGCTGTGGGCTCTCTCAAGGCACACGAAGAACGTCTAAGGGGTAAAAGTGACAACAGTGAGAGTCAGCTACTGTTGACAAAAGAGGAATGGGAGACACGCGAAGGAGCTGAAGACAAGATTCTGTTAACCAAGGAAGAGTGGATGAAACGTACTAACACTAGGGGAACCTCGAACTACAGAGGAAGGGGACGTGACAAGAGCACCGTGAAGTGCTACAACTGGAACATTTATGGCCACTATGCCTCTGAATGTCGTAAGCCGAGAATAAATCAAGATACAAAATAGGAGGCCAACATGACAATGATGAATGATGATGAGCCCGCTCTGCTCCTGGATAAACATGATAAGGAGGAACCAGAACTGAAACTACTGCATGAGGAACGTGTAGTGTCGTCATTGTTGCCAAAGGTTGGGGGTAAAGATAGTTAATCAAATATTTGGTATTTGGACAATGGAGCTAGTAATCACATGACAGGTTTCAAATCAAAATTTTCGAGTCTAGATGAAAGCATCACTGGGGAGGTACGGTTTGGAGATGGCTCGACCGTGAGAATTGAAGGAAAGGGGACAATTATGCTACTGTGCAAGAATGGCGAGGAAAGGGATTTAAACGAGGTATTTTACATTCCGAGTTTGCGTAATAATATAATAAGCTTAGGTCAAATGTCTGAAAATGGTGACAAAATGGTCCTTAGAGGTTAATATTTGTGGATTTTCAATAAACAAGAACGATTGTTGATGAAAGTGAAACGGTCACCAAATAGGCTATATAAGATAATTATTGAAACTAGCAAGAATGTATGTTTGATGTCTGTGAGTGATGAGGTTTCAAGCTTGTAGCATAAACGGTTGGGTCACTTAAACTATCATGCAATGGAATTGATGTGGAAGTACAAAATGGTACATGGCCTACCGAAGTTACAAGCCTCGGAGGGAGTGTGTCAGGGGTGCATTCTCTCCAAGCAAACGAGGAAACCAGTGCCAAGCAAAGCAAAGTTCAATGCTCAGAATATGTTGGAATTGATTCATGCTTATCTCTGTGGTCCTATCTCTCCTGACACCAACTCGGGCTACAGATATTTTTTCTTACTTGTAGACGACTATAGTCGTTACATGTGGGTGTACTTTCTCAAAAGAAAGGATGAGGCATTGGGCGCATTCATGAATTTTCAGGCTCAAGTCGAGAAGAAGTCAGACAAAAAGGTGAAGGTTTTGAGAACGGATCGAGGAGGAGAGTTTGTATGAAAGGAGTTCAGGGACTATTGTGCAACCACTGGGATCGAAAGACACTATACTACACCTACACTCCTCAGCAAAACGGAGTAGTAGAAATAGGACGGTGGTCGAGATGACAAGATGCAGCCTGAAAGAAATGCAAATGCCAGCAAAAATGTGCGCAGAGGCAGTTAGAAATTCGGTGTATATCCTCAATAGGGTCCCTACAAGAGCACTATATGGGCAAACTCCATAAGAAATTTGGCATGAGAAGAAGCCTGATATTGCACATATAAGGACATTTGTATGCCTGGCACACACGAAAATTCTCAATAACAAGACTAAAAAGCTTGATGACCGTAGTACACCTGTTGTGAACCTTGGAAGAGAAGAAGGTACTAATGGATATTGATTGTTTGATCCTAATGGAAAACGCATTTGTATAAGTCGGGATGTTATGTTTGAGGAGACTAAAACATGGCTCTGGAATGAGTTGGAAGATTATGATATTGGGCGAGTGCAGCTCCCCATCCCAGAGTTAAATGACTGTACAGAGAAACTCGAAGGTGATGAAGAAAATGAGAATGAGGAAACAAGTCAAGTCGAGACAAACACTCCAGTATCTGAATCTTCAGTGTCAAGGCTTCGCAGAGTTGACTATGACGATAGTGTGGAACCAAAGAAAACCATGCATCTGAGTGATATATATAATGAAATCGAAGAGATTGTCCAGGATGAGGAATTGTTCATCATGGGGGTTGAAGAACCAGTGAACTACAAGCAAGCTATTAAAGGTGAAAACTAGAGAAAGTCCATGAACAGCGAAATGGAATCGATTGACGAAAACAGAACGTGGAAACTCACAAGTCTACCACCTGATCAAAAGGTCGTGGGTTTAAAGTGGATATTTAAGTAAAGGAAGCAGTAGGAAACATTATGAAGTATAAAGCACGATTGGTAGCAAAAGGCTACGTTCAAGAACATGGCGTGGATTTTGACGAAGTTTACGCCCCAGTAACTCGTTTGGAGATGGTGAGACTGCTACTGGCCTTAACAGCGAAATCAAATTGGCAGGTTCATCACCTTGACGTGAAAACAGCTTTTTTAAATGGAAATATAAAAGAAGATGGTTTTGTTTCACAACCTGAGGGGTTTAAAGTGACTGGACAGGAAAACAAGGTGTATAAGCTTGTAAAAGCATTGTATGGCTTGAGGCAGGCGCCTCGTGCGTGGTATGAAAAATTGAATGAATGCTTGATAAGTCTTGGTTTTGTTAGATGTCCTTACGAACATGATGTCTACAAGAAAGTCAGGAGAAGAGAGCATGATAGTTGTTGTATATGTCGATGATCTCCTAATCACGGGCTCAAAGGTGTCAATGATAGAAGAGTTCAAGAAAGAGATGAGTCAAAAGTTTAAGATGAGCGACCTAGGAAAGTTGAATTACTACTTGGGAATAGAGGTTAAGCTAGGTGATGGAGTCATTGAACTTAAACAAACAGGTTATGCACGTAAAATATTAGAGAAGGCAAGATTGAGCAGCTGTAACCCTGCAAAGTATCCCATGGATTTGAAGGAGCAGATTTGCAAGGATGAAGGAGGTGAGCCTGTTAATCCTACTCAATATAAGAGCATGATAGGAGGGCTCTGGTACTTGGTAAATACACGACCTGACATTGCTTACTCGGTGGGAATACTGAGTAGATATATTGAGACTCCAACTCGACTTCACTTGAACGCTGTGAGACGGGTCATGAGCTATGTCAAAGGAACGCTACAGTACGGGTTAGTGTACACCAGGAACAGTGGAAATGACATCTTGACGGGGTTTTTAGACAGCGATTTGGCTAGAAATTTGGACGACCGATGAAGCACTGGAGGTATGGACTTCTACCTCAATGAAAGTATAGTCGCCTGGGTATCTCAAAAACAGAGATGCATTGCACTATCTTCGTGTGAAGTAGAATTTATGGCAGCAACATCTGCTGCTTGCCAGGGAATTTGGATACAAAATTTCTTGATGAAAATTACAGGTGAAGAACTGGGACCAGTTATTCTGTGTGTCGACAATAAATCGGCCATTGACTTAGCCAAAAATCCTATATTTCATGGAAGGAGTAAACATATTGATATAAGGTTTCACTTCATTCGAGAATGTGTTGAGCGAGGAGAAGTGGTGTTGAGGCACGTCAATAGCAGTGAACAAAGGGCAGACATTATGACCAATGCATTGGCGACGTTCAAATTTGAGAAGATGAGAAATCTGTTGGGAGTAAAGGAGTTGTCAAAACATGTTTGAGCTTAATGGGGTGTTTGTTGGTTAATCTCAAACATGTTTATGTTTGTTTGTCTTAGTTATAGCATGCATGATTAGTTAGCTTCATTTGAATAAGTCATATAGGAGTTGCTATTTTGTAGGATCACGTAGACTCACAAAATAAATGGTCAGGTAGTTCAGTTTCACTACGAGTTTGTTGGGAGTATGGCCTGGTTTGTAGGCATGTCTCTGTAGTGCATTTCCTCTCTATACGTATTGTTTTGCTTAATGACAAATGCAGGTCTTTTGATAGGCAAAAACTCTAAGTGTTACTTCTATATTAAATAGTATATAGAGAGCACGGTTGGATAGCTCAATTGGTTAAGAGTTTATCCTCTATCGTCCCTGATCCTGGGTTCGATTCTCGCTCACCCCTAGAATTTATGAGAACAGATACTCATTTGTAAGCCTATAAGCCATATTTGTCAAAAAAATAGTATATATGTTGTAAATTTCACTAACAAATATAGCAACATAGAGGCAAGTATATATAAAATTTAGCAAGTCCAGGACAAGACCACAGTTAACAAAACAAAGCATGCATGTAAACAAAATTAGTAACTGAAATAACAAAGAGAAAAACAAAGATGTACCCGAAACCATAGCTTTCAAACGTTACTGAAAATAATGGTGCACATATACAAAATGCCAAGAAAATACGATCACAACTGAGTCACCAGGCCTTACTCGAAGCCCTGGCTGCTCTTGAAGAGAATATTGCCCCTACCTGCTTTGTTTGGGATGCGTGCAATATATCCACCAGGATAAAATAGCTCGGAGTTTGTGTTAACAACAGCAACAAAACCTCCACCTCGACGTGCATCTCAGTCGCCGGAAAACTAAACTAACAGCACCTCGAACTTGTGTTTTTGGGAGAGAAATACAGAGAGGAAGAAGAGAAGGAGAATGTTGTGTGGTGTGTAAAATACATTCACTTTAGCCTCTATTTATAAGAGAGGAAAAGTGAAACTGTCCACACACTTAATGTCTGAATTAAACTACTCCATTAATTAAAAAAATCAATACTAATCAGATTTTGAATTTAAATTATTTTTAACAGCTTTTCACTTAACACCCACATTATTATCAGAATATATCAGTTCCAGATCAGATTATATATTCATGTCCAGGTTCAATGAATTAGACTAAGCCCACGAACCCAGCCCAATAATTATAATAATAATAATAATCCAGTCACTAATAAATAAATTTGAATTAAAATTAAATCTCAAATAAATAAAATCCTCGCCCAGGTTACCTCGCGTACGCGAGAAGCAGAGACATTCGCCCAAATCGCCCTTCAACCCGACCCGATCCGACCCAGTGTGTGGCGTGGCGGGGCGGGACGGCAGCGGCGCGTGTGTGTATGTGTGCACGAGTGAAGCACACAACAACACAATGGACCATCACACACCTTAGTAGTTGTATACTACTCATGTGTATGATACCATATAAAGCACACAACCCCCTTTATTTATTTCAATGTGGGACAAACATTCTCAAAAATTTCAAGTTTTTCCAAGCTACTTTCAACTCTCATTTCATATGGATTTCATTAAGAAAATTCTTAAAACCATACATGAAAATTTAAGTTCAAATATCATTGAACAATTTCCAATCATTAGATTTTAGGATTAACATCAAGAACATAATTAAATTAAGCTCTAAAATCCTAATTTTCTAACAATCCCCCACAAATCCATACAGAAATGCGATTAATTTTCCATCATGACTTATATTTCAGATTCGGTACCCTTCCAGGTTTGAACCCTTCTAATTCCTCTACTTCAATGGCTATCGGATTCAGATGGAATGTTTCACCTTGAATCTTAATACGTTTAGTATAACCATATTCCTTAGACAATGACAAGTCAAAGGCTATGGTGTCAATTTACGGCTTTGAGATATTAATGGTCATGTCTCGATCCTGTTCGTCGAATCCTTCAAGGATTAACCTTATCCTCTAATTGCAACCACACAAATATATTCGCTTAGCTGGGCATCTCCAGAGATATACTGCCTCTATCTCGTCAAATGACTTGACCCCATTCAGAGTTTTAACACTCTTGCTTTTCTAGCAGTGTCAGTACCTTCTAGGTTTACAGGGGATAGACTCAGATACTATAGTATCATCTATGTAGGAAAGGTACTCTCAATTCATCCTTACAGCTTGTTATTACCCATTAAATACACTTCAAGGGATCTCCTCTCATGTGTATTGGGTTCCCACTGTTGATGAATTATGATGGGTTGACAGTCCCATCCCCAACCTTGACTTCAGGACCATTGCAGTTTTCAGTCCTTTAGTAAGAGAATCAGCTATATTATTCTGAGTTCCTATGAACTCTATAGCCATGATCCTATCAGTCACTAAACCCCTTATAGAATTGAGTCTAACTTGGATGTGTCTCTTAGTTTTAGCATTATACTTTTTACTGCTAATCTTGTCGATAGTTGTTCGACAATCACAGTGAATAGCAATAGCAGGAAGCGGTCTGCTTACTACAGGTATCGCATACATAAGTCAGTGTAACCATTCAGCCTCCGTCCCTGTAACATCAAGTGCACACAACTCAGCCTCAAAAGTAGACCGAGTAACTATAGTATGTCTGCTTGACTTCCAGGATATTGTTCCCTCAGCCAAGGTGAACACGTATCCAGTCACTCCATTGGAACCAGACTTCTTAGATATCCAACTTGCATCACTGTACCCGTCAAGCATACCAGGGAATCTCCTGTAGTGTAAACTAAGGTACATTGTGCCTTTTAGATATCTAAGTACTCTATCAAGAGCATCCCAATGAGTTCTGTTTGGACAGCTTGTATATCTAACCAACTTAGAAACAGAATATGAAATATCTGGTCTATTACAGTTAGCAAGATACTGCAATCTCCCAATAATCGGAGAATACCTTAACTGAGACACAGGCACTCCTGAACTATTCTTGACAAGGGCAACTTTCGAATTATAGGGTGTACTAGCGATTCTATACTGTGTATAACCATATTTCACAAGTATAGATTTCTCTATATAATGAGATTGAGTCAAGGTTATTCCTTCAGTGGACTAATCATTTTGATTCCAAGAATCACATTTGCCTCACCCATATCCTTCATTTCAAAATGCCTTTTCAAGAGTTCTTTAGTCTCGTTAATAATCTCAATATTGGTTCCAAACAGTAAAATGTCATCCACATATAGGCACAAAATAACACACTCATTACCTTTAACTTTAGTGTAGACACACTTATCACTTTCATTAATCTTATAACTGAAAGGCAAAAAAGTTTTATCAAACTTTTTATGCCAATCTATTGGAGCTTGTTTCAAGCCATAGATAGACTTGATCAACTTACATACTTTCCTTTCATTTCCAGATGCAACAAATCCCTCAGGCTGATCCATATAAATCTCTTCTTCAAGTTCACCATGAAGAAAAGCCGTCTTTATATCCATCTGATGGATGATAAGACCATGGACTGAAGCCAATGCTATAAGCATTCGGATTGTTACCATTCTTGCAACCGGAGAGTATGTATAAAAGTACATGAAAACGTGTTGGAGTCGAAGTACAGGAAAATCAAAATCAATGACCTAGAAATGTTAAAACAAGTGAGACTAATCCAAGTGTTCACTTGTTTTATTAGTATGGACAATTTTAGCATGGACAATTTGTGAGGTTTGCTCATGTGTGTCAATGATTTACCATGTATGGTTAGTGAAAAACATATGCTTAAAGTAATTAGTACATGACTCTACAGAAGTACCACATAATTGATGGTTTTATGTAAATAAGACCATATAATATAATATATGTTTACAGGATAAATGCATAAATGCTGCAGATAACTAGAGAAGGTATATATGTATATATACTTCAAAAATTTGAAATGAAACTACCTAGTATCACTATATTGTAATTGTTTGTAAACACAAAGTGTACAGTTGAGAATATTTTTTTATGTATTCTGAGTAAGTTGTCCAGTTTTCTGAATTTCATTTCAAAAATAAAGTCTACTAAGAATATTTTAAAAAATAAATCTTATTAATGGATATTTATTATATAAAAATAATAATATACGTAATTTTAAAAATATGATATTAATGATAAAAAAATACATTTATAATTTTTAGAGGATGGGAATTCTTTATTAACATGTAGTTCCATATCCGTACCAAAATTATAAATAAACTACACATTCTCTCGGGTAAAAACAAACAGTGTAACAAAACTGTACACATAAACTAACCCAACTTACTAATAATTCATATTAGACATTAAAATTAGAGGGGAAAAAATTATTGAAAGGTATATTTTATTTACTAATAGAATTGATTTTTAGAATTTTAAAATGAAAAGTTATCTATAGTTTACAGGAAAACCTAATTTGACTTTTTTAAATTTATAAGGCCTAGGAGTATTTCATTAATAAAAAATTAACTATCATATGTTATCATCATTATCAATTTTCGGTGAAACTATGTTACACAATTTTTGGGTTGTGATAATTTTTATAAGATATTTTCTATAAATCAAAGATTTTTTTCCTTTTTTGTATGGAAGTTTTGATTTTCTCAAGCGTTGTAATTAAAACATAATTTTTCCTATTTTTTCTTCAGCTCACCTTAGTACCTACTAGTCCCTTAACAATATAGCAAGAATTACAGAAGGGGGGTTGAATGGAATTCTTGAACCTTTTTCTTAAAATAAAATTGTTCAAACTCGAATATAAATATAAGTGTATTGATTAGCACAATGCGGAATAAAAACTTAAGTGAACCAAAACACAAGTAATTAAAAACAAGAGTCTTTATAAACTTTCTGGTGGATTTAAACAATTCCACCAGAGATATATATTATATCGAGAGAACTCTGTGTGCAAGAATGCTCACAGCTGCTTACAAATATGAACTACTGAGAATACAGGGAAAAATGCTAATAATTCTGCTTACAAATATTTCTCACTTTTTGTTTCTCAGATCTATGTTTCTATTTGCTACTTCTTGGTTTATATATTACCAAGAGTACAAAGTCAAAAGACAGGATCATTATAAAAACTATCGGGTCTAATGCATTGCTACTTTGTTCTCTATTACCCAGTTAATAGGCTTCCTCATTCCATTTGCATACACTTCGACGCATGTGACCAGTTGTCACTATCAACTGATATTTGAATTCTTTATTCGTTGAGTACATGATCATCCATTGACTTTATGATCATCCGTTGATGGCTTCATTGATCATCCGTCGACTGCTATATTAAACATCCGTTGATAGCTATTTGATCATCCGTCGATGGCTTTGATAATCATCCGTCGGTAGCTATTTTGACACTTGACTTCAATTTATTTATGCAGAATTACAAGACATCATCTATGTACAATTAATCAACCTATTCTGCATATCTAGTTAAAGTCAACATGACTTATATGCTACTATAGAATTTATACAAAGGTGTATGCAGAAATGTGCTACAGACTCATTATTACATAAGCTACTCACTCGATGGATAATAAGTCATCATCCGTCGGGACTATAATGAGTTATCCGTCGGGACTATAATTCTTATCCGTCGAATGCTACATTATTTCACTAAGTAAAATCAACCTAGGTGTTTTGTTTATGTAATCATCAAGTACACAACATATGCACAACAATCTCCCCCAATTTATATCTACTGGAATTGTAGTCATAAATTAAGAGATACTAGATGATAATAAAACACCCTAAACGTACAGCTAAAAAGAAAAGTAGATAATACTGAAAAGTGCTTAAAATAACAAAATGTACAAGGTTTAGCTCACAGTCATTTTCAAGATGCTCCTCTAGCCTGAGCAGATTTTTCTAGTTTCTTGAAGGTCTGGATCTTCTTCCAAGCTTTCTGTTGTTTTCATCAATCTGATTTTGGAGCAGCCTGTGGAATTCCAATTCATCAGATTTTGAGAGATTTAGCTTTCCTTGCATTTCCAAGAGAGTCTCATTGCTGGAGATGCTCAATTGGTCTTCTAATCTGAAGAATCTTCTCACACCTTTATCATCTACGAACTCCATCAGCCAGTAGGGCCTTAGATGCACTCTTCTCCCTGTGTATGGGATGATTAGAGTCTTTGGGAGTGCATCTTTAGCTCTAACACTCCTTAGTTCTTCAATCTTCTTTAGTACTAGTCTTCTTGCAGTGATATTGAACCCAAAATTCTTCTTGAAGGATGAATAAACTTTAATCAGTACAGCTTGGCTCTCTTGAAGAATCCTATGAAGTGGCCACTGAATCTCCTTTCCTCCTTTGTACTTGAACACTAACCTTTCAGGTAGGTTTCTGTATGCATCAATTCATCTCACCTCATCTAGTTCGTCCAGATAGAGGTTTAGATCAGAAAATTCTTTGATGTCACACAAGTACAAGTAGTCTCCCTTATTGACTTTGGGCTGAGCTTTAACTACAGACTTGGATTTGAGAGGTGACAACTTCACTTTCTTGACTACTCTTGACTTTATCCTTTTTGGCTTGCTAAGGATTGGTAGATTGAAGTCTGGAATTGGTATGTTCTCCCATTCTATTGGCTCATCCTTGGGCACAATAGGTTCACCATGAATATTCCTGTAGGGATCCACCACCTTTATGTCTTTAAAAACCACAGAATGCTTTGTAGCTTGAGTTGTAATTGGTGTGGATTTCTTAGGAAATTGATCTTCCAATTCCTTGTCAACAATATCCAATTTCCTTTTAGTTCTTTTAGCCAATTCTTTCTTTCTTGGAGATTTCTTCTGTTCTTCAACTTGCTTCCTTGATTCAGTAGCTTCAGATGGTTGAGAGGGAATTTGTTGTGATGTGTTTACAGCATGTATCTTGGCCAAGATAGCAATCTGCTCTCTCTTTTGTTTAGCCTTTTTAGCATCTAGAGCATCCTGCTTCTTTTCCTGCTTCAATCTAGCTTTTTCTTCTCTCTTTGCTTGAGCAAATTGAGGGTGTCCAGCCACCACACAAATTTCTTTACCATTTCTGACAATTTTAGTAATCCTTCTCTTAGAAACTGAATCAGCTGGATCTTTATAGAAGACAATTGATCTTGACAGAAGCTTCTTTTCATCAGGCTTGGGTGTCTCATACACAGTGTCCAAGGGGTTCTTCAAAGATGATTTTGAGTAGTTTGCCCTTGATTTAAGAATCATTTCAGCCTTTGGAGACTTGATACAGGAAGATTATCCTCTTTCCAGATAGTTCATGCTCATCTCATGCACACTTATTTGCTTGACTTGAGAGTGATGGATGGCTGACTTAACTGGCTCCTTGACAAGTTCAAACTTTTTCTGTATCTCCTCATCAATCTTCTCCCAGTTGACCAAACTCAACTTTTCCTTCTCAACAACTTTCAAGTTAGCTGCTGCTGCTTGAATCAGATCTATACCATCTACAACTGGTGGCTTTGAGACAGTAATTGAAGGCACAATTACTTTACTAATTTGTATCTGTAGCTTCTCCCCCTCACTTGGTCCTTTCTCCCCGTTTTTGTTATCATCAAGTCGAGGAGTCAAGCCTTATGCTTTAGCCAGCTGCATTAGAAGACTGGTCTTAGACTGTTGATTTTGAAGAATGGTGACCACAGAGTTTCAAATAACTTGAACTCTGTCCTCCAATTTGGCCAGCTTCTTTTCAGCATCTGATTATCTTCTCAGTCTCAGTAGCAGATCCTGCATGGTACCATAGGGCATGATTGAATCCAGCTTCTCAGAATTGTAGGTCTTCAAGTCAGCTATATCCTTTTTGAGTTCATCCACACTCAGATTCTATCTTAATTGTTGTAGCTTCATGAGATGTAGAGAATCTAGGTGGGCTTGAAGACTAGCCTTGTTACCAGCATTTGAGGTGTTCTGAATGGCCTTTTGGATAGACATGATTTGTTTGACTAAGGATACATTGAATTGTCCTGGTGTAGACTCCTTTGTCAATGCCCATTCAGGTAAATATGGAATAGAACTTGGGCCTTCATCTCCCCCTAAGTTCATGCTTCCATCAAATGAAACAGAGTCATCATCATTAGAATTTACTCCAAATTCTTCAGATGGCTCACCAGCTGTAGGAGGCATCAAATTGACAGCAGCTTTATCCCTTTGTAGAAATTATGAAGTATGTACTAGATTTAAAATCTTCTCTGCCTCCTCATTGCCCTGAGCATCCAATAGTTGATAGGCAGACACAGGATGAGTAAAAGTGTCAGCATCCAAGGAAATGTTATCAATTACAGCTTTGTAATGTTGCTGAAATTATCTTTCCTTTTCAGCATTATCCACAATCATTGACTCATGAGCAATGGCTGGATCCATCCTTATACCCTCTGTACCTGCTTTTCTCTCATGTTCTCTCTTTTATTGTATCAGGGTCTCACCCTGGCTCCCCACCCTCACACCCTCACCTTCACCTACTAAGGTGGGACTCCTCTCACTCCCTTTTGCCAATCCTGAAGAAATGGATTGCAGATTTTCACTCATTTCCTCTCCTTTTGCCTGGGAGCAACCCAGCCTCTCACTCAAAACACTCTGCTCTCTCAATCCTAAGAGTGACTATACAACCACTAAATCTTCTGCACTTGAAATAATTGAAGTTTGAAGTTATGCAGAGATACTCGACGGATGAGTGATATCCATCGAGTGAGTAGTTTTGCTATCCGACGGATAACTGCTGTTAGGCTTATCCGTCAGGATACAATCACTACTCGACGGATGAGCAATATCCGTCAAGAGAGTAGAAATGAATGAGGTGGGAATAGAAACTATTGTTGACTCTGTGCTGATTGAAGATATTTTAGGCACAGATGACACAACAGTTCCTGAAAGAATTGGAAAGTGAGCCAACAAATCATCTAAAAGATGATGCTCACTTGCACTAGATTTTGGCTTCCCAAACAGAGTTAAAGAAGGGGAATCAGGAATTGATGTGTTTATCATATCCACATCCAGAGAATTTGTTGGTGAGTATGGTGTTAGAGGTGCTTCTATAATTAGAGATTTTGGCTGTGACTCCTGATTCTTCTAACCTTGAAATCACAATGATTATTGACTTGCCTTATGTGATTGATGATGATTTCACTAGCTTCATCTTTAGACTTTAAGAAATATGTCCAAGAGAACTTTGAGAAATCATCTACAATTACTAGGCAAAATCTTTTCCTTGAGATGGACAATACATTGACTGGTCCAAACAAATCCATGTGAAACAGTTGCAAAGGTTCTTCAATTGTTGAATCAAGTTTCTTCCTGAAAGTTGCTTTAATCTGCTTCCCTTTTTGGCAGGCATCACACAGTCCATCCTTTGAAAACTCTACTAGAGGAATGCCTCTGACCAGTTCTTTCTTTATCATCTCATTCATGGTCTTGAAGTTTAAATGGGATAGCTTCTTGTGCCATAGCCAACTTTCGTCCTGACTTGCTTTACTGAGAAGACAAGTTACAGACTCTGCATTGGATGAGTTGAAATCAGCTAGGTACATATTTCCTTTTCTCACACCAGTGAAAACCACTTTGTTGCTTCTTTTATTAGTCACAACATAGGCTTCTGAATTGAAGGTTACTGAATTGCCTTTGTCACAAAGCTGGCTGATACTCAACAGATTGTGTTTGAGACCATCCACCAAGGCAACCTCCTCAGTGATGATATTGTCCTTAGAAATCAAGCCATATCCCACAGTATAACCCTTGCTGTCATCTCCAAAAGTAATACTGGGGCCAGCTCTCTCCTTAAACTCTATGAGCAGGGTAGAATCACCAGTCATGTGTCTTGAACAACCACTATCCAAGTACCAAAGATTCATTCTGTTTCCCTGCACACATCAAAATCAAATCAAGTTGATTTTGGTACCCAAGTTTCCTTGGGTCCTGCCTTGTTAGCTTTCTTTTTATGTTTCTTAGGTCTTATTTCATTTGACTTAGGAATTTCAGATTCATCCTTAGTCATTTTAGTCAATGGCAAAGATTAACTGACATAGGAGATTAAAGTAATCATGGGATGCTAAAGATATGCTAAGCCAGAAATGGAAGATTTGCTTTTCTATAAATAGAAATAACAAGTGACAGTTTAGAAAAGCTAATAGCATGTTTATTATCCACTGTGTAAACCAGAAGTTAACTGAGTTATTAAGTTAACACTGGTCCTCTAGTTAAGTAGAACAATCAAGATAGAAAATTGTAAGTTCTCTCTCAAGAAAGAAGCTAAGTTCTAAAACAAGAACTTAGAGATTTTGTAGCAAAACACTGCTTGATTTTTAATATAAAATTAAGTGAGTTTTGAAGATCTTTGTTTTACATATTTGCACAGTTATTTATGTTTAACATCTACTCTACTAAATCATTGTTAACAACCAACTTCTAAATCTAAAGTCGATCAAAATCACACATTTAAGTCAAAACACATTCACCCCCTCCCCCCCGTGTTGTATTCATACCTAACAAGTGGTATCAGAGCAAAATCTGAAAGTAAACAGATTAGATCTTGGAAAAATGAATACACAGAAAATCAGTAGTATCAAGATTCCTCCCTTTGATAAGGCCAACTACACTTTATGGAAAAAGAAAATGTTGTTGTTTAAAAGAATGGACAATCACCTTTACATTGGTATCCTCAAGAATGGGCCCTTCACTCCTGTGGTTAGAGTTGAGGAAACCACACATGGAGATATGGTTATTCCAGCTCATTATGGTTATTCCAGCTCATTATGGAGATATACATGTGGTGCGCGTGTGTGTTTATACATGACAAAAATAATAGTTTTCTAGGTAATCCCTTTATTACATAAGTAAGAAGGGAAACAAAACTCTTACATTTTTTCTTCTATCACATTCATATGATTATTAATATTATTCAGAGTGCCTTATGACCTAAAGCATGTTTACATCTGCAGGCAATCCCATTGGAGCTGAGAGTGGATAAAATGGATGGGAGCACCAACGGTGAATTTAGCATATATAGTGAAAACACACATTAACTTTGTATATTTTTTATACCAGTTCAATGTAAAAGAAAATATTGTATGTGATGACCTAATATACTATATTGAAATCAAAGAAATCATGAAATTAATCTTCATTTTTGTATAAAAAGACCTAGTACTTTATCATCTTTAAATCTAATAAATAATGGGATTAATCTTCATTTATTTGTAGGCATATGTATTTTTTGTTCTTTTTTTAGTATAATAATTATGATTACTAATATACATTTTTATTTATATTGAAAAGGCTACACATAATTTTCCTCAAAAAAAATTCAAACAAAAAATTTACTTCACTTTATTTGTCTAAAAATTAATGTTTCATATGTACTATATATTTTTTTCAAAAAACTGTTGGTCCATAATAATGAAATAATGAATTTAACGAAAGAATCATAAATCATGTTTCCAAGTTTCAAGAGAATTAGTTTTCTAAATTATTTATGAGAGTTTGTTACATTAATTAAAAGTAATCTATGTCTGAAAAATACTATTGCATTTCCATGGAGTTAGTAGAGCGGTTCACCAAGATCTAACATGAAGCCCGATAAGTGAAATAACCATGTACTCTAATTTTACGAATTAACGTTATAAGTATATGGATTGGATCAAAAATGAAGAGGACCTGAAGATGACCTGAATAAAAAAGACGGTTTTAGGTCAACCCAATTAAGTCGTATATGACCGGTATACGAGTAATTCAAAAAACGGATGCTACTATATTTAATACACTCATATGTAGGCGTAATAGGATGTGGTTGTACAATTTGGAAGGTTCACCTCGATGACGACTGGAGATCTATCATGGTGCCTTGTGCCGAAACTCTTCCCGAAAGGCAGCGGGTGGTGCAGAGTGAATCATGACGGTGCAAGATGCACATAGATTAATTTCATGTGTAAGACCATGTTATTTGTGGTTCATGATTTGAAGGGAGGATCATTGTTTAGTGTCAACCCAAATACTACATCTGATTGATAAGATATAATTCATTTGTAAAGAGAGAAGCCACTTAATTGTAGTATTAATATAAGACCATTTGGGACATTTCAAAAATAAATCTGTGCGGTCTCGACTTAAAGCGGAAAAATATTTTACTAATGTAGAGTTAATGCATGCTTAGAAATCCAACACCATAAGTGCGTGACTTAATTTATTAAATCATTTTTTTGTTTAATAATATGCATATCTCAATATGGGTAAACATATCATTAGAACGAATCTTGTTCGAGTAGAAGTACATGAAAATCAAAATCAATGACCTAGCAATGTTAAAACAAGTGAGACTAATCCAAGTGTTCACTTGTTTTATTAGTATGGACAATTTGTGAGGTTTGCTCATGTGCTTCAATGATTTACCATGTATGCTTACTGAAAAACTTGGGCTTAAAGTAATTAGTACATGACTCTACAGAAGTACCACATAATTGATGGTTTTATGTAAATGAGACCATCTAAAATAATATATGTTTACAGGATAAATGCATAAATGTTGCAGATAACTAGAGAAGGTATATATGTATATATACTTCAAAAATTTTAAATTGAAACTACCTAGTATCACTATACAGTAAAACCTCTATAAATTAATATAGTTGGGACCGGAGAATTCTATTAATTTAGAGAGGTATTAATTAATCGATAAATTAATAATTATTAATTTATAGAGAATTTTCGGTAGCAAACAAAATTAACTTTTGATTAAATTTTTATTCATATAAATTTAAATAAAATGAATTGTACAATTTATATTTTATACTTAATTCAATTAATTCAATGTATATGAATTTAGAAAGTCAATGTAATGTACAATATATTAGATTCAAGGTCCATGTAGTGTATAAGTTAAATTCATTGTATTTTACATAGAAAATATTCAATATATATTAGGAAAATTCAAAGTACATGAATTAATTTAATTCATTGTATTTTACATAGAAAGTATTCAATGTATGTGTAGTCATAAAATATATTATATATACTGTATATACTAGATTGGGGGAAAAATTATACAAACAAAATAATGGCTTCTCATGTAAAAGGTGTCACAAAATCAACAATGACGGATGAAGCAAGAAAAGCATTATGTGAATATAAAAGAGAAAATTCATCATGCACTCAAGGCATCAAAAATGCTTAATAACTCTTTGATGCAACATGAAAGCACCACACCCGAGCTTTTGGATGCAATAAGGAAGATTAGGGATGAGCTTCATGTTGATTTAAATTATATGAAAAAGCGAACTACAATTGAATCATATTTTACAAAGATGTAATAGCTATATTTTTATGAATATAAGGGAATTATTAATTTATAGTTTTATTGGGACCATATTTTTATACAAGGTTTTCAAAAAAATTATTATCTTATTATCTTATCGAAATTGATCATTTTTTGAACTGGCCCAAGTCGGGACCGGACAAAATTATTAATTTAGAGAGATTATTAATTAATCGAGTATTAATTTACAGAGGTTTTACTGTATTGTAATTGGTTGTAAACACAAAGTGTAAAGTTGAGAATATTTTTTTGTGTATTATGAGTAAGTTGTCCAGTTATCTGAATTTCAGTTCAAAAATAAAGTCTACTAAGAATAGTTTAAAAAATAAATCTTATTTATGGCTATTTATTATGTAAAAATAATAATATACATAATTTTAAAAATATGAGATTAATGATAAAGAAATACATTTATCATGTTCAGAGGATGGGAATTCTTTATTAACATGTAGTTCCATATCCGTACCAAAATTATAAATAAACTACACCTTCCCTCGGGTAAAAACAAACAGTGTTACAAAACTGTACACACAAACTAACCCAACTTACTAATAATTCATATTAGACATTAAAATTAGAGGGGAAAAAATTATTCAAAGGTATATTTTATTTACTAATAGAATTGATTTTTAGAATTGTAAAATGAAAAGTTATCTATAGTTTACGGGAAAATCTAATTTGATTTTTTAAAATTTATAGGGCCCGGGAGTATTTCATTAATAAAAAAATTAACTATCATAGGTTATCATCATTATCAAATTTGGGTGAAACTATGTTACACAATTTTTGGGCTGTGAGAATTTTTATAAGATATTTTCTATAAATCAAAGATTTTTTTTCCTTTTTTTATGGAAGTATTGATTTGCTCACGCCTTGTAATTAAAACATAATTTTTCCTATTTCTTCTTAAGCTCACCTTAGTACCCACCTCCTTGATCACCTATATATACTAACCTTCATCCACCGTTTTTTCTCACATTCATCTGCAATCTATTTTGCTCCTTTATATTCTGCTTTTGTCTATCTCCCATATATAGCTTCAACTTTCTATTCACATTTACAAATGGCCTCAAGCAATCAAGTGAATGCTGATAACTTGGCTATTGTTCCTTATGAGGTGATGGAAGTGAATGCTCATAACTTGCCTATTGTTCCTTACAAGCTGATGGTTAAATTCAGCTAATAAGCATGTATTTTTTAATGATTTTTTGGTCATGTAAATTTCTTTTCTGAACATTTTCTTGTGAAATCTTTGCCCTTGCAGCAAACTTTCTCCACCGTGTCCCAAGTTGTAGTGGCGGCAGAGCCTATATCGTTCGTTTTTCCTACTGATCTGGTAAATTTGAATCATACATATAGTTTTATATTTTCAATTTGTATCAAACATTTTAATTCAATAGTTTTATTTAAAAGTTGAAATATATGTATAGGCTAGGAAGACATCAAGTGGTAGAAGGAGGTCCTTCCGAACAGCAAGAAAATCCGAGAATATTTCAATGGATCAATTTTCTCTCAACCTGCCCGAGGACTGTATGAAGTATATTTCTTCTAAAGAACAGGTAAATAAATTCCAACACCTTTACATGCTTATAACAGACTAAAAAGAAATGGTTTTGTCTAATACTTGTTATACTCCTATGTGTGTGCTAGCAGACACTGTTGGACTACAAGAATGAGACTAACTCTGCTCCCCACGGACTATGGTTCAACATTTCTTTTCGCTTGAAAGGCTGGCAATGTGAAAGACGTGTGCGTAAAACCAATCATCGAGTTGACAAGGTACCTTACATACTATTCTTTCTTTTACCTATCTTAAGCTAGATTCCAAGGTCTAATGATGCACTTACAATTTCCTCGTGATTTTGAATTTCATTTTCGGTGCAGCACTTTTATCATGCGAATATGAAATTACGATCGCTCAAAGAGCTAATATTCTATGTCAAGTACGGATTCATGCCTTGTAAATCACAAGTGAAAGGAACCGAAAATATCCTTGAGGTAATTTGAATATTTTGCTTAAATTCATTCCTTTAATCATAAAGTGTATCATGCCTCACTTACTCAAATCAATATTTGACACAAGGTTTAATAGATAGTGAATTATATAAATAGGGTACTCATTGTTATTAAGTTACACTAAAAGTGTTGTTCAGATTTTGTGTAATTGTAAGTAAAACCTGTATAGATATATTTATTTGGATACAGATGAACTCCTCATTTGTGTAAGAAATTCCTTACATGTGCAGGAAGCTAAACCCAGTCCAAGAAGGAGTAGCTCTTACCTGGACCGTAAAGAACAAGAGCTTATGACCAGATTGAATCTGGAAAAGAGTATTATAGTCCAGGTGAACGAGCATATAAAAAGGCAGCTGCTTTGGACAAAGCACCGAACAAACCCAGCAGGTACAAATGGTAAATCCAAGTTTTATATACATGTGGTGCGCGTGTGTGTTTATACATGACAAAAATAATAGTTTTCTAGGTAATCCCTTTATTACATAAGTAAGAAGGGAATCAAAACTCTTACATTTTTTCTTCTATCACATTCATATGATTATTAATATTATTCAGAGTGCCTTATGACCTAAAGCATGTATACATCTGCAGGCAATCCCTTTGGAGCTGAGAGTGGATAAAATGGATGGGAGCACCAACGGTGAATTTAGCATATATAGTGAAAACACACACTAACTTTGTATATTTTTTATACCAGTTCAATGTAAAAGAAAATATTGTATGTGATGACCTAATATACCATATTGAAATCAAAGGAATCATGGAATTAATCTTCATTTTTATATAGAAAGACCTAGTACTTTATCATCTTTAAATCTAATAAATAATGGGATTAATCTTCATTTATTTGTAGGCATATGTATTTTTTGTTCTTTTTTTAGTATAATAATTATGGTTACTAATATACATTTTTATTTATATTGAAAAAGCTACACATAATTTTCCTCAAAAAAAATTCAAACAAAAAATTTACTTCACTTTATTTTTCTAAAAATTAATGTTTCATATGTACTATATATTTTTTTCAAAAAACTGTTGGTCCATAATAATGAAATAATGAATTTAACGAAAGAATCATAAATCATGTTTCTGAGTTTCAAGAGAAATAGTTTTCTAAATTATTTACGAGAGTTTGTTACATTAATTAAACGTAATCTATGTCTGAAAAATACTATTTCATTTCCATGGAGTTAGTAGAGCGGTTCACCAAGATCTAACATGAAGCCGGATAAGTGAAATAACCATGTACTCTAATTTTACGAATTAACGTTATAAGTAAATGGATTGGATCAAAAATGAAGAGGACCTGAAGATGACCTGAATAAAAAAGACGGTTTTAGGTCAACCCATTTAAGTCGTAAATGAGTGGTATACGAGTATTTCAAAAAACGGATGGTACTATATTTAATACACGCATATGTAGGCGTAACTGACCTAGAAGGTGTCAACATTGCCTTATTCCCCTCTTCGTTAAGATGTCGTCACACAATATCAAAGTATTGATTTGCTCACGCGTTGTAATTAAAACATAATTTTTCCTATTTTTTCTTAAGCTCATCTTAGTACCCACCTCCTTGATCACCTATATATACTAACCTTCATCCACCGTTTTTCCTCACATTCATCTCCAATCCATTTTGGTCCTTTATATTCGGCTTTTGTCTATCTCCGATATATAGCTTCAACTTTCTATTCACATTTACAAATGGCCTCAAGCAATCAAGTGAATGCTGATAACTTGGCTATTGTTCCTTATGAGGTGACTGATAACTTGGCTATTGTTCCTCGAAGGTGATGGTTAACTTCAGCTAATATCCATGTATTTTTTAGTGATTTTGTGCTGTAAATTTCTTTTCTTAACATTTTCTTGTGAAATCCTTGCCCTTGCAGCAAACTTTCTCCATCGTGTCCCCAGTTGTAGTGGCCGCAGAACCTATATGGTTGGTTTTTCGTACTGAACTGGTACATTTGAATCATACATTTAGTTTTATATTTCAATTTGTTTTAAACATTTTAATTCAATAGTTTCATAAATAAATAAATAAACATTTTAATTAAGTCGAACACTTATGGTGTTGGATTAATAACATAAGTGCTCGACTTAAAAACATTTTCTCAACATATTTTAATCAAAGGAATCATGGGATTAATTTTTTGTATAGAAAGTTCTAGTTTACAATTTTTAAATCTAATAAATAATGGGATTAATCTTCATTTATTTGTAGGCATATGTATTTTTTGTTCTTTTATTAGTATATTAATTATAATTACTAATATATATATATATATATTATTTATATTGAAAATGCTACACGTTATTTTTCTCACAGTTTTTTTGAAATAAAAATTTTACTTCACTTTATTTGTCTAATAATTTATTTGTCATATGTACTATATATTTTTGTCAAAAAACTGTTGATCCATAATAATGAAATAATGTATCGAAGATTTTCGAAAGAATCATAAATCATGTTTATAAGTTTGAGGAGAATTAGTTTTCTAAATTATTTATGAAATTTTGTGACATTAATTAGACATAATCTACGTCTGAAAAATACTATTGCATTTTCATGGACTTAGTACAGCTATTCTCCACGATCTAACATAAAGCTGGATAAGTGAAATAACCGGCACTCTAATTTTACCGGATTAGTGAAATAACCTACACTCTAATTTTAGGAATTAATGCTATAAGTAAACGGATTGGGTAAAAAATGAAGAGGACCAGAAGATGAACCGAATAAAAAATATGATTTTAGGTCAACCCATTTAACTCGAATATGAATGGTAGATGATTATTTCAAAATATGGATGCTACTATATTTAATACACTCATATATAGGCGTAACTAACCTAAAAGGTGGTTTGAGAGCCAAAGGTTAGAACCTGGATCTTGGGGAGTAATAGGATGTGGTTCTACAATTTGGAAGGTTTCCCTCGGTAACGACCGAAGATCAAAGATGGTACCTTGTGCCGAAACTCATCTTGAAAGGCAGCGGATTCTATAGAGTGAATCATGACGGTGCAAGATACGGACAGATTAATTCGCATGTGTAAGACCATATTATTTGAGGTTCATGATTTGAAGGGAAGATTGTTGGTTAGTGTCGACCCAAATACCACATCAAAAAGATAATAAATAATTTATTTGTATAAAGAGAATCCAATTAATTGTAGTATTATAAGACTATCCGGGTCATTTCCAAAAATAAATCCGCGGGGTTCGTCTCAAAGCGGACCAAAATTTTACAAATGTGGAGTTGATACATTCTTATTAATCCAACACCATAAATGCTCAACTCAATTTAGTAAATCATTTTTTGTTTTATGATATGCATATATGAATATGGGTAAACATATCATTGGAACGACACTTGTTCGAGCCGAAGTACACAAAAATCAAAATCAAGGGCCTAGCAATGTTGAAACAAGTCAGACTAATCCAACTATTCACTGGTATTTCTTTCAACATTGAATTAAGTTGGAAGGTTTCTCTCGGTGACGACCGAAGATCAATCATGGTGCCTTGTGCTGAAACTCATCTTGAAAGGCAACGGATTATGCGGAGTGAATCATGACGGTGCAAGATGCGGACAGATTAATCGCATGTGTAAGACCATTTTATTTGTGGTTCATGATTTGAAGGGAAGATTGTTGGTTAGTGTCGACCCAAATACCACATCAAAAAGATAATAGATAATTCAATTGTATAAAGAGAATCCAATTAATTGTAGTATTATAAGACTATCCGGGTCATTTCCAAAAATAAATCCGCGGGGTTCGTCTCAAAGCGGACTAATATTTTACTAATATGGAGTTGATGCATTCTTATTAATCCAACATCATAAATGCTCAACTCCATTAAGTAAATTATTTTTTGTTTTATGATATGCATATATGAATATGGGTAAACATATTATTGCCATGAAACTTGTTCGAGCCGAAGTACACGAAAATCAAAATCAAGGGCCTAGCAATGTTGAAACAAGTCAGACTAATCCAAGTGTTCACTGGTATTTCTTTCAACATTGAATTAAGTTGGAAGGTTTCCCTCGGTGACGACCGAAGCTCAATCATGGTGCCTTGTGCCGAAATTCATCTTGAAAGGCAATGGATTATGCGGAGTGAATCGTGACAGTACAAGATGCGAACAGATTAATCGCATGTGTAAGACCATATTATTTGTGGTTCATGATTTGAAGGGAGGATTGTTGGTTAGTGTCGAACCAAATACCACATCGAAAAGATAATAGATAATTCATTTGTATAGAGTGAAGCCAATAATTTTAGTATTTTCTTTACTCTACAATGTAAAAGAATATGTTGTATGAGATGATCTAATTCACCAATTTATTTAAATCTTAGAAATAATATGATTAATATTCATTTGTTGGCCAGCATAGGTATTTTTTTGTTATTTTTTAAATATTATTAATATACATTTTAAGTTATATAAAAAAATACTAAAAAAAATTCCACAAATTTTTTTAAAATTTGGAAATTTTACTTTACTATATTTCTCTGTAAATAAATGTTTAATATGTACTATATATTATCGTCAAAAAACTTTGGGGCCATAATTATGAATCGAATGTTTTTAAAAAAATCATGAATTAAGTTCTTATGTGTTGGGTTTAAACCCAATATGTGATATGGGCTTGCTAATACAAGACATAATTGGATTGGATAATAATTGTATGTGTTGACAATTATCATCATAATGGGATTGGGTAATAATTGTATGAGTAAATATTTATTATTATAATAAGATTAGGTATGTCTAGTTGGCTAAGTTTGTGATGGCTATATATATATATATATATAATCATGTTATTGTGCCGGTGTATGCTGTAATCGTCTTAGGTATCGTGCGGGAGATACTTGAGCATTGGTTGGCTCAAGTATCAGTTTGGGACACCAATGTGGTGTTATATATTGATGTATTATTGATAATTATTTTGATTAATAATATAAGTTTGGACGTGGGTTTTTCACCTCAAATATATTATTGTATGTGTACTCCGTATTGGTAGAATTGAATCTCGAATACATGTATGTGTGTGTGTGTGTTTCCTCATAACATTATGTATAGTGGTGGAGAATTAATTTTCTAAGATTATTTACTAGATTTTCGAAAATTACGTGAACAATCTAACATAAAGCCGGATAATTGAGTTAACTATACACTTTACGAGTAAGGTTGTAGTTAAATGAGTATGGTTAAAAACATATCGTACCCAAAAATAACCCTGAACAAAAAAAAATATTGCTCAACCATGTAACTCGAATCTGACTGAAAAATGAGTATTTTAAAAACATTTACTGATATATATAATACAATAAATTATGTAGGTATAATTTATATGGAGGTCCCTCTTGGTGGCAATTGGAGACCTATAGGGAAGCCTTGTGTCGAAAATCTTCCTGAAAGTTGTTCAGGAGGCGGGTTCTGGGAATTGATCATGATGGTGCAAATTTTAAATATATTAATCTCATGTGCAAGCCCACGTGGTTGTGATTCTTGTTTTGAGGGGAAGATTATTGGGTAGTGTCAACCTAAGTATCGTATTAGAAAGATATATAAGAGATAATTTTCTTATATATGGAAACCAGCCAATTAATTCTATTAGTTAGAGGCCTTTTGGGACATGTGGGAAGGTATGTCTCTTAGGGATCATCTTCATAGGTTAAATACTATTTTGTTAGATCTTTAAAATATTGATGTTAAAGTAGAAGATAAACATGTTGCGCTAATTTTGTTAGTGTATTTGCCCTTGCCGCTTGAGAATATTTTTTATTCCTTCACTTTTGGGAAAGATAGTCTGTCTCTAGAAGAATAAGATTTTCCCTTCATATTAGAGAAAGTCTCCATAAGGTAGCAGGTTCAAGTACTAAAAATTATTGGACTGGGTTGGTTGTTACAAGAAATAAGGGGCAGCAAAATTTGGGTAAAAAGAAGTGGAATTTTACGAGTTTAAATTCTAAAGCTCCAATGTCTAATGATGTCTATAATTACTGTAAGAAGAATAGGCATTGGAAAAATGAATGTCCTAAGAAAAAGAAGTAGGAAGAAAAGGGGTATGCCGTTGTGGTAGAAACTAACACATATTCAGAAGAGGATATTGTCTTAGTAGTCAATGACCAGGTGAAACATGATGTGTGGGTTCTTGGTGTTGGGGCATCTTACCATATCTATGCAAGCAAATAGTGTTTTCGACTTATGAGCAGATAGATGGAGGTAATGTTTTTATGGTAAATGGTGTTGTCTGCATGATAGTTGGAATAGGCTCAGTCAGGATATGAACACATGATGGTTCCTTTTGTACTTTGAATGAGGTCAGGCACGTTCCACTGATGATAAAAAATCTGAGATCACTGGGTCTATTAGACAGTAAGGGGTTCCGTTTCAAGGGTGAAGGTAGAGTTATGTTTGTCTGTGTGGATTTAAAGGTAATTTTGAAAGGTTTGAAGTGTGGTACTTTATATTTTGTGGCTGGTTCAACGTGTTTGGGTCTGTTGCTGTTGTATCATCTGCAGTTCAGAATGAGGATATGACTAAGCTGTGGCATATGAGGCTTGGTCATATGAGCGAAAGAGGAATGCGGATTTTAAAAAAACATGATCTTCTTTGTGGGCACAAGTTGCAAAGTCTTGAATTTTGGGAGCATTGTATGTTTGGGAAACTTCATCGCAACAAGTTTTCAAAGAAGGGTGTTCATAGGACAAAGGGGACATTTGATTATATCCACTCTGATTGTTGGGGTCCTTTTCGGGTCGAATATACTGGAGGTCACATATATTTTGTATCGATGATCGATGACTACTGAAGAATAACTTGGGTCATTATGATATTGGGGTGTTGAATATAAAACACCTTATTAGGTGTGGCGTTGTAAGCCTGCGGATTATTCTTTGTTGAGAGCTTATGGTTGAATGTTTACTCTCATGTAAGTGAAGGGATAAAGAATCTGGTGACCTTCTGAGAGTAGAGTTACACTTGGTAGAATTGTAATTTTTAATGAAAATTTTATACTTAATCCTATTGTGAAGTCCAATGTTGTAGAAAAAATGGTAATGTTGATAAACAGGTGGAGCTGCAGGTCACTCTAGATGAGAGTGGAGCTGCAAGTCACTGTAGATAAGAGTGATTCACAGCCCCAAGATGGAGAAGACCAACATGTTCCAATAAAATCTGAGAGGCCGGAATCTTCTAGTTAAAATGCTCAATTTGAAGAACTTTATCCAAGTATAGCTCTTAATCGGGCTAGAAGAGTTGGTGTTGTGCTCCAAGAATGTATGGTTTTCAGGATATGATTGTTTATGCATTACATGTGGCTGAGGAGGTGGATCCTCATGAGCCGTCTACCTATAAAGAAGTTGTTTCGGGTGGCGAGTCTGCTTAATGACTCCCTGTAATGGGGAATGAGATGGAGTTCATGGATAAGAATTAGACTTGAGAGCTATAGCTAGTCAGAAGGCCTAAGGGGGAAAAAGTTATTACTTGTAAGTGGGTTTTTAAAAAGAATGTTGGAATCTCTCCTACAGAGGGAATCAAGTATAAAGATCGATTTGTTTCAAGAGGGTTCACACAAAGAGAAGGGGTTGACTATAATGAGATCTTTTCACCGGTATTTAGATACACTTCCATCAGGGTACTACTAGAAATGGTCGTACATCAGAATTTAAAACTTGAGCAACTAGATGTGAAGATAGCTTTCATGCATGAAGAGTTAGAGGAAGAGATATATATGAGACTCAACCATAGGGGTTAGAAGTTCCTGGAAAAGATGACTATATCTGCAAGCTGAAGAAGTCCTTGTATGGACTGAAGTGGTCTCTTAGGTAGTGGTACAAGAGACTTGGTAGCTACATTATGGAATTATGCTATAACAGGAGTCTGTATGATTGTTGTGTGCATCACAATAAGTTCGCTGATGGTTTGATGAATTATTTGGTCCTGTATGTAGATGATATTCTCATAGCTGCTAAGTCCATGTCTGATATAAAAAAGTTGAAGGGTCTTCTTAATGCTGAATTGAAATGAAGGATTTGGGTGTTACACAAAAAATTTTGGGCATGGAGATTTATAGGGAAAGGAATCAAAAAAAGCTCTTTGTATCGCAAAGGGGTTATATTCGGAAGATATTGTCAAGGTTTGGAATGTCATCAGCTAAGCATGTAGATACTCCTAATAGTACAAATGTTCGACTGTTTAACTGCATTTGCACCTCAATCTGAAGCTGAGTAAGAGTACATGTCTCTAGTCCAGTATGCTAGTGCATTAGAAAGTTTGATGTGTGACATTGTCTGCACTAGACCTGATCTTGCACATGTTGTTAATGTTATCAATAGGTTCATGGGGCAACCTAAAAAAGAACTTTGGCAAGCTGCATGTGAAGAGGATTTTTTGTTATCTTCCAGGTACGTCTGATATTGGTCTCATTTAAGGGAATGACCTAGAATGTCTAGTCACTGGTTATTCTGATTCTAATTAAGTTGGAGAAGCTGGTAGTAGAATATCTATGATTGGTTATGTATTTACTCTGGGTGGTTCATTTGTTAGTTCGAAGGTAACTCTGCAACCTACAGTTACTTTGTCTACTACGGAGGCAGAGTACATGGCGTTGATTGAAGCTACTAAAGAAGGAATATGGCTAAAAGGACTAGTTTGTGATCTTGGTATGCATCATGATTAGTCATTTGTGTATTATGATAGTCTCACTGTATAATGCTTAGCCAAGGTTCAAGTCTATCATGAGAAGGTCTAAGCACATATATGTGAGATATCATTTCTGAGGAATGAGAAGAGGATTAAGGTGAAGAAAGTGGGTACTGCTAATTTTTCTACTGATATGTTCACCAAGTATGTTCCACGCGGCAAGTTCCAACATTGTTTGGACTTGTTAAATATTTTAAACTGTTAATAAGGGCCATGAAGGGCAATTTGAGGCCGGAGAGTTTTTTATGTTACCGCTCGCATTATTATGGTGAAACTAGTACATCTATTTTTGTGAGAGGATAAAAGTAATGTGGAGATTTGTTAGAATATGCCCTCTTCTACATATTATGAAGGGCAATCAACATTTTGGGCTTATTTTCTGGACTTTTCTATAACCGCTTAAGCGTACTATATAAACTCTCTAGGTCATAATCTAAACGTATGTTGTAATCTGTATCCTCAAAATCAATTAAACTTTTCTCTTCTGCATATTTGTATTCTTTCTTTACTTTTATTATAATCTTTCTTGATTCTGTATAGTTGATCTTCTCAGAAAAGTTCAGTTGGATAATACTAAACCAATATTTTTAACATATATGAACAGCTTGTATTTTTAACATTGCCTTATTCCCCTCTTCGTTAAGATGTCGCCACATAATATCAAAGTGTAGTTGGAGCATTTCATTACTTAAAGCATATAGTCAACTACGGTAATTTTTTTGACCAATTTTTCTGTATTTGTGGGCTTATTCAGATTCTGATTGTGGGGTTGTAGTCTTGATTGACGATCAACCAGTGGTAATTGTGTATTCTTTGGTGGTGATATCATATCATGGAGTTCTTGTAAGCAACATAGTGTCAGTACAGAAGCTGAATTTAAAGGCCTTGTGAATGCTACTATGCTGAACTTATGTGGATTGAAAGTCTCCTCAATGAACTTAATGTTGGTTAATCTCAAACATGTTTATGTTTGTTTGTCTTAGTTATAGCATGCATGATTAGTTAGCTTCATTTGAATAAGTCATATAGGAGTTGCTATTCTATAGGATCACGTAGACTCACGAAATAAATGGTCAGGTAGTTCAGTTTCACTAGGAGTTTGTTGGGAGTATGGCCTGGTTTGTAGCCATGTCTCTGTAGTGCATTTCCTCTGTATAAGTATTGTTTTGCTTAATGAAAAACACAGGTCTTTTGACAGGCAAACACTCTGAGTATTACTTCTATATTAAACAGTTTATATATATATATATATGTATATATATTATGTTTAAAAACAAGAATTGGTATCAAAGCATAAGATCTTGGTGAATGTCAAAAACTCAAACGATGGATACTGGTAAAGGCAAATGGATCAATAGGACTGTCTTATCCAATGCTGGCAAGGACTAATTACACCACATGGGCTCTAAAAATGAAAGTCTTTATGCAGGCCCAAGGTGTGTGGAATGTAGTGTCACCGAGTGATGAGAAGGTTGTCGTTGATGACAGGAATGATAAGGTCACAATGGCCATGATGTATCAGGGGTTGCCTAAGGATATGTTATTGTATATGGCTCAGAAGAAGACTGCCAAGGAGATTTGGGAGGCTGTCAAGAATTTGTGTCAAGGGTCAGACAAAATGAAGGCTGCACGTGTACAGACTCCGAAATCAGAGTTAGAAACAATATCAATGAAGGAAAGTGAACAAGTGGACGATTTCTACATGAGAATCAATGGTTTAGTCACAAACATTCGAACACTTGGTGAAGAGATGAATGAGTTGTATATTGTCAAGAAATTCTTGAGGTTTGTTCCTCCAAAGTTTCTGCAAATTACGTCCACAATGGAGCAATTTGGAAATCTCGACACCATGACTATGGAAGAAGCTGTGGGCTCTCTCAAGGCACACGAAGAACATCTAAGGGGTAAAAGTGACAACAGTGAGAGTCAGCTACTGTTGACAAAAGAGGAATGGGAGACACGCGAAGGAGCTGAAGACAAGATTCTGTTAACCAAGGAAGAGTGGATGAAACGTACTAACACTATGGGAACCTCAAACTACAGAGGAAGGGGACGTGACAAGAGCACCGCGAAGTGCTACAACTGCAACATATATGGCCACTATGCCTCTGAATGTCGTAAGCCGAGAATAAATCAAGATACAAAATAGGAGGCCAACATGACAATGGTGAATGATGATGAGCCCGCTCTGCTCCTGGATAAACATGATAAGGAGGAACCAGAACTGAAACTACTGTATGAGGAACGTGTAGTGTCGTCATTGTTGCCAAAGGTTGGGGGCAAAGATAGTGAATCAAATATTTGGTATTTGGACAACGGAGCTAGTAATCACATGACAGGTTTCAAATCAAAATTTTCGAGTCTAGATGAAAGCATCACTGGGGAGGTACGGTTTGGAGATGGCTCGACCGTGAGAATTGAAGGAAAGGGGACAATTATGCTACTGTGCAAGAATGGCGAGGAAAGGGATTTAAACGAGGTATTTTACATTCCGAGTTTGCGTAATAATATAATAAGCTTAGGTCAAATGTCTGAAAATGGTGACAAAGTGGTCCTTAGAGGTTAATATTTGTGGATTTTCAATAATCAATAACGATTGTTGATGAAAGTGAAACGGTCACCAAATAGGCTATATAAGATAATTATTGAAACTAGCAAGAATGTATGTTTGATGTCTGTGAGTGATGAGGTTTCAAGCTTGTGGCATAAACGGTTGGGTCACTTAAACTATCATGCAATGGAATTGATGTGGAAGTACAAAATGGTACATGGCCTACCGAAGTTACAAGCCTCAGAGGGAGTGTGTCAGGGGTGCATTCTCTCCAAGCAAACGAGAAACCAGTGCCAAGCAAAGCAAAGTTCAATGCTCAGAATATGTTGGAATTGATTCATGCCTATCTCTGTGGTCCTATCTCTCCTGACACCAACTCGGGCTACAGATATTTTTTCTTACTTGTAGACGACTATAGTCATTACATGTGGGTGTACTTTCTCAAAAGAAAGGATGAGGCATTGGGCGCATTCATGAATTTTCAGGCTCAAGTCGAGAAGAAGTCAGACAAAAAGGTGAAGGTTTTGAGAACGGATCGAGGAGGAGAGTTTGTATCAAAGGAGTTCAGGGACTATTGTGCAACCACTGGGATCGAAAGACACTATACTACGCCTACACTCCTCAGCAAAACGGAGTAGTAGAAATAGGACAGTGGTCGAGATGACAAGATGCAGCCTGAAAGAAATGCAAATGCCAGCAAAAATGTGGGCAGAGGCAGTTAGAAATTCGGTGTATATCCTCAATAGGGTCCCTACAAGAGCACTATATGGGCAAACTCCATAAGAAATTTGGCATGAGAAGAAGCCTGATATTGCACATATAAGGACATTTGGATGCCTGGCACACACGAAAATTCTGAACAACAAGACTTAAAAGCCTGATGACCGTAGTACACCTGTTGTGAACCTTGGAAGAGAGGAAGGTACTAATGGATATCGATTGTTTGATCCTAATGGAAAATGCATTTGTATAAGTCGGGATGTTGTGTTTGAGGAGACTAAAACATGGCCCTGGAATGAGTTGGAAGATTATGATATTGGGCGAGTGCAGCTCCCCATCCCAGAGTTAAATGACTGTACAGAGATACTCGAAGGTGATGAAGAAAATGAGAATAAGGAAATAAGTCAAGTCGAGACAAACACTCCAGCATCTGAATCTTCAGTGTCAAGGCTTCGCAAAGATGACTATGACGACAGTGTGGAACCAAAGAAAACCATGCGTCTGAGTGATATATATAATGAAATCGAAGAGATTGTCCAGGATGAGGAATTGTTCATCATGGGGGTTGAAGAACCAGTGAACTACAAGCAAGCTGTTAAAGGTGAAAACTAGAGAAAGGCCATGAACAGCGAAATGGAATCGATTGACGAAAACGGAACGTGGAAACTCACAAGTCTACCACCTGATCAAAAGGTCGTGGGTTTAAAGTGGATATTTAAGTAAAGGAAGCAGTAGGAAACATTATGAAGTATAAAGCACGATTGGTAGCAAAAGGCTACGTTCATGAACATGGCATGGATTTTGACGAAGTTTACGCCCCAGTAACTCATTTGGAGACGGTGAGACTGCTACTGGCCTTAACAGCGAAATCAAATTGGCAGGTTCATCACCTTGATGTGAAAACAGCTTTTTTAAATGGAAATATAAAAGAAGATGGTTTTGTTTCACAACCTGAGGGGTTTGAAGTGACTGGACAGGAAAACAAGGTGTATAAGCTTGTAAAAGCACTGTATGGCTTGAGGCAGGCGCCTCGTGCGTGGTATGAAAAATTGAATGAATGCCTGATAAGTCTTGGTTTTGTTAGATGTCCTTACGAACATGCTGTCTACAAGAAAGTCAGGAGAAGAGAGCATGATAGTTGTTGTATATGTCGATGATCTCCTAATCACGGGCTCAAAGGTGTCAATAATAGAAGAGTTCAAGAAAGAGATGCGTCAAAAGTTTAAGATGAGCGACCTAGGAAAGTTGAATTACTACTTGGGAATAGAGGTTAAGCAGGGTGATGGAGTCATTGAACTTAAACAAACAGGTTATGCACGTAAAATATTAGAGAAGGCAAGATTGAGCAGCTGTAACCCTGCAAAGTATCCCATGGATTTGAAAGAGCAGATTTGCAAGGATGAAGGAGGTGAGCCTGTTAATCCCACTCAATATAAGAGCATGATAGGAGGGCTCTGGTACTTGGTAAATACACGACCTGACATTGCTTACTCGGTGGGAATACTGAGCAGATATATTGAGACTCCAACTCGACTTCACTTGAATGCTGTGAAACGGGTAATGAGCTATGTCAAAGGAACGCTACAGTACGGGTAGTGTACACCAGGAACAGTGGAAATGACATCTTGACGGGGTTTTCAGACAGCGATTTGGCTAGAAATTTGGACGACCGATGAAGCACTGGAGGTATGGTCTTCTACCTCAATGAAAGTATAGTCACCTGGGTATCTCAAAAACAGAGATGCATTTCACTATCTTCGTGTGAAGTAGAATTTATGGCAGCAACATCTGCTGCTTACCAGGGAATTTGGATACAAAATTTCTTGATGAGAATTACAGGTGAAGAAATGGGACCAGTTATTCAGTGTGTCGACAATAAATCGGCCATTTACTTAGCCAAAAATCCTATATTTCATGGAAGGAGTAAACATATTGATATAAGGTTTCACTTCATTCGAGAATGTGTTGAGCAAGGAGAAGTGGTGTTGAGGCATATCAATAGCAGTGAACAAAGGGCAGACATTAGGACCAAGGCATTGGCGACGTTCAAATTTGAGAAGATAAGAAATCTGTTGGGAGTAAAGGAGTTGTCAAAACATGTTTGAGCTTAATGGGGTGTTTGTTGGTTAATCTCAAACATGTTTATGTTTGTTTGTCTTAGTTATAGCATGCATGATTAGTTAGCTTCATTTGAATAAGTCATATAGGAGTTGCTATTTTGTAGGATCACGTAGACTCACAAGATAAATGGTCAGGTAGTTCAGTTTCACTACGAGTTTGTTGGGAGTATGGCCTGGTTTATAGGCATGTCTTTGTAGTGCATTTCATCTCTATACGTATTGTTTTGCTTAATGAAAAATGCAGGTCTTTTGATAGGCAAAAACTCTGAGTGTTACTTCTATATTAAATAGTATATGGAGAGCACGTTTGGATAGCTCAAGTGGTTAAGAGTTTATCCTCTATCGTCCCTGATCCTGGGTTCGATTCTCTCTCACCCCTAGAATTTATGAGAACAGATACTCATTTGTAAGCCTATAAGCCATATTTGTCAAAAAAAAATAGTATATATGTTGTAAATTTCACTAACAAATATAGCAACATAGAGGCAAGTATATATAAAATTTAGCAAGTCCAGGCCAAGACCACAGTTAACAAAACAAAGCATGCATGTAAACAAAATTAGTAACTGAAATAACGAAGAGAAAAATGAAGATGTACCCGAAACCATAGCTTTCAAACGTTACTGAAAATAATGGTGCACATATATAAAACGCCAAGAAAATACGATCACAGCTGAGTCACCAGGCCTTACTCGAAGCCCTGGCTGCTCTTGAAGAGAATATTGCCCCTACCTGCTTCGTTTGGGATTCGTGCAATATATCCACCAGGATAAAACAGCTCGGAGTTTGTGTTAACAACAGCAATAAAACCTCCACCTCGACGTGCATCTCAGTCGCCGGAAAACTAAACTAACAGCACCTCGAACTTGTGTTTCTGGGAGAGAAATACAGAGAGGAAGAAGAGAAGGAGAATGTTGTGTGGTGTGTAAAATACATTCACTTTAACCTCTATTTATAAGAGAGGAAAAGTGAAACTGTCCACACACTTAATGTCTGAATTAAACTGCTCCATTAATTAAAAAAATCAAGACTGATCCGATTTTGAATTTAAATTATTTTTAACAGCTTTTCAATTAACACCCACATTATTATCAGAATATATCAGTTACAGATCAGATTATATATTCATGTCCAGGTTCAGTGAATTAGACTAAGCCCACGAACCCAGACCAATAATAATAATAATAATAATAATAATAATAATAATAATCCAGTCACTAATAAATAAATTTGAATTAAAATTAATTCTCAAATAAATAAAATCCTCGCCCAGGTTACCTCGCGTACGCGAGAAGCAGAGACATTCGCCCAAATCGCCCTTCAACCTGACCCGATCCGACCCAGTGTGTGGCGTGGCGGGGCGGTACGGCAGCGGCGCGTGTGTGTGTGTGTGCGCGAGTGAAGCACACAACAACACAATGGACCATCACACACCTTAGTAGTTGTATACTACTCATGTGTATGATACCATATAAAGCACACAACCCCCTTTATTTATTTCAATGTGGGACAAACATTCTCAAAAATTTCAAGTTTTTCCAAGCTACTTTCAACTCTCATTTCATATGGATTTCATTAAGAAAATTCTTAAAACCATACATGAAAATTTAAGTTCAAATATCATTGAACAATTTCCAATCATTAGATTTTAGGATTAACATCAAGAACATAATTAAATTAAGCTCTAAAATCCTAATTTTCTAACAATCCCCCACAAATCCATACAAAAATGCGATTAATTTTCCATCATGACTTATTTTTCAGATTCGGTACCCTTCCAGGTTTGAATGACTTGACCTCATTCAGAGTTTTAACACTCTTGCTTTTCTAGCAGTGTCAGTACCTTCTAGGTTTACAGGGGATAGACTCAGATACTATAGTATCATCTATGTAGCAAAGGTACTCTCAATTCATCCTTACAGCTTGTTATTACTCATTGAATACACTTCGAGGGATCTCCTCTCATGTGTATTGGGTTCCCACTGTTGATGAATTATGATGGGTTGAAAGTCCCATCCCCAACCTTGACTTCAGGACCATTGTAGTTTTCAGTCCTTTAGTAAGAGGATCAGCTATATTATTCTGAGTTCCTATGAACTCTATAGCCATGATCCTATTAGTCATTAAACCCCTTATATAATTGAGTCTAACTTGGATGTGTCTCTTAGTTTTAGCATTATGCTTTTTACTGCTAATCTTGTCGATAGTTGTTCGACTATCACAGTGAATAGCAATAGCAGGAAGCGGTCTGCTTACTACAGGTATCGCATACATAAGTCTGTGTAACCATTCAGCCTCCGTCCCTGTGACATCAAGTGCACACAACTCAGCCTCAAAAGTAGACCGAGTAACTATAGTCAGTCTGCTTGACTTCCAGGATATTGTTCCACCAGCCAAGGTGAACACGTATCCAGTCACTCCATTAGAACCAGACTTCTTAGATATCCAACTTGCATCACTGTACCCTTCAAGCATACCAGGGAATCTCCTGTAGTGTAAACTAAGGTACATTGTGCCTTTTAGATATCTAAGTACTCTATCAAGAGCATCTCAATGAGTTCTGTTTGGACAGCTTGTATATCTAACCAACTTAGAAACAGAATATGAAATATCTGGTCTATTACAGTTAGCAAGATACTGCAATCTCCCAATAATCTGAGAATACCTTAACTGAGACACAGGCACTCCTGAACTATTCTTGACAAGGGCAACTTTCGAATCATAGGGTGTACTAGCGATTCTACACTGTGTATAACCATATTTCTCAAGTATAGATTTCTCTATATAATGAGATTGAGTCAAGGTTATTCCTTCAGTGGACTAATCATTTTGATTCCAAGAATCACACTTGCCTCACCCATATCCTTCATTTCAAAATGCCTTTTCAAGAGTTCTTTAGTCTCGTTAATAATCTCAATATTGGTTCCAAACAGTAAAATGTCATCCACATATAGGCACAAAATAACACACTCATTACCTTTAACTTTAGTGTAGACACACTTATCACTTTCATTAATCTTATAACTGAAAGGCAAAATAGTTTCATCAAACTTTTTATGCGAATCTATTGGAGCTTGTTTCAAGCCATAGATAGACTTGATCAACTTACATACTTTCCTTTCATTGCCAGATGCAACAAATCCCTCAGGTTGATCCATATAAATCTCTTCTTCAAGTTCACCATGAAGAAAAGCCGTCTTTATATCCATCTGATGGATGATAAGACCATGGACTGAAGCCAATGCTATAAGCATTCGGATTGTTACCATTCTTGCAACCGGAGAGTATGTATCAAAGTACATGAAAACGTGTTGGAGTCGAAGTACAGGAAAATCAAAATCAATGACCTAGCAATGTTAAAACAAGTGAGACTAATCCAAGTGTTCACTTGTTTTATTAGTATGGACAATTTTAGTAATGACAATTTGTGAGGTTTGCTCATGTGCGTCAATGATTTACCATGTATGGTTAGTGAAAAACTTCTGCTTAAAGTAATTAGTACATGACTCGACAGAAGTACCACATAATTGATGGTTTTATGTAAATAAGACCATATAATATAATATATGTTTACAGGATAAATGCATAAATGCTGCTGATAACTAGAGAAGGTATATATATATACTTCAAAAATTTGAAATGAAACTACCTAGTATCACTATATTGTAATTGTTTGTAAACACAAAGTGTAAAGTTGAGAATATTTTTTTATGTATTCTGAGTAAGTTGTCCAGTTTTCTGAATTTCATTTCAAAAATAAAGTCTACTAAGAATATTTTAAAAAACAAATCTTATTAATGGCTATTTATTATGTAAAAATAATAATATACGTAATTTTAAAAATATGATATTAATGATAAAAAAATACATTTATAATTTTCAGAGGATGGGAATTCTTTATTAACATGTAGTTCCATATCCGTACCAAAATTATAAATAAACTACACATTCTCTCGGGTAAAAACAAACAGTGTAACAAAACTGTACACATAAACTAACCCAACTTACTAATAATTCATATTAGACATTAAAATTAGAGGGGAAAAATTATTGAAAGGTATATTTTATTTACTAATAGAATTGATTTTTAGAATTTTAAAATGAAAAGTTATCTATAGTTTACGGGAAAACCTAATTTGACTTTTTTAAATTTATAAGGCCTAGGAGTATTTCATTAATAAAAAAATAACTATCATATGTTATCATCATTATCAATTTCCGGTGAAACTATGTTACACAATTTTTGGGTTGTAATAATTTTTATAAGATATTTTCTATAAATCGAAGATTTTTTTCCTTTTTTGTATGGAAGTTTTGATTTTCTCAAGCGTTGTAATTAAAACATAATTTTTCCTATTTTTTCTTAAGCTCACCTTAGTACCTACTAGTCCCTTAACAATATAGCAAGAATTACAGAAGGGGGGTTGAATGGAATTCTTGAACCTTTTTCTTAAAATAAAATTGTTCAAACTCGAATATAAATATAAGTGTATTGATTAGCACAATGCGGAATAGAAACTTAAGTGAACCAAAACACAAGTAATTAAAAACAAGAGTCTTTATAAACTTTCTAGTGGATTTAAACAATTCCACCAGAGATATATATTATATCGAGAGAACTCTGTGTGCAAGAATGCTCACACCTGCTTACAAATATGAACTACTGAGAATACAGAGAAATGCTAATAATTCTGCTTACAAATGTTTCTCACTTTTTGTTTCTCAGATCTATGTTTCTATTTGCTACTTCTTGGTTTATATATTACCAAGAGTACAAAGTCAAAAGACAGGATCATTATAAAAACTATCGGGTCTAATGCATTGCTACTTTGTTCTCTATTACCCAGTTAATAGGCTTCCTCATTCCATTTGCATACACTTCGACGCATGTGACCAGTTGTCACTGTCAACTGATATTTGAATTCTTTATTCGTTGAGTACATGATCATCCGTCGACTTTATGATCATCCATTGATGGCTTCATTGATCATCCGTCGACTGCTATATTAAACATCCGTTGATAGCTATTTGATCATCCGTCGATGGCTTTGATAATCATCCGTCGGTAGCTATTTTGACACTTGACTTCAATTCATTTATGCAGAATTACAAGACATCATCTATGTACAATTAATCAACCTATTCTGCATATCTAGTTAAAGTCAACATGACTTATATGCTACTATAGAATTTATACAAAGATTTATGCAGAAATGTGCTACAGACTCATTATTACATAAGCTACTCACTCGATGGATAATAAGTCATCATCCGTCGGGACTATAATGAGTTATCCATCGGGACTATAATTCTTATCGGTCGAGTGCTACATTATTTCACTAAGTAAAATCAACCTAGGTGTTTTGTTTATGTAATCATCAAGTACACAACATATGCACAACAATCTTCCCCAATTTATGTCTACTGGAATTGTAGGCATAAATTAAGAGATACTTGATGATAATAAAACACCCTAAACATACAGCTTTAAAGAAAAGTAGATAATACTGAAAAGTGCTTAAAATAACAAATGTACAAGGTTTAGCTCACAGTCATTTTCAAGATGCTCCTCTAGCCTGAGCAGATTTTTCTAGTTTCTTGAAGGTCTGGATCTTCTTCCAAGCTTTCTGTTGTTTTCATCAATCTGATTTTGGAGCTGCCTGTGGAATTCCAATTCATCAGATTCTGAGAGATTTAGCTTTCCTTGCATTTCCAAGAGAGTCTCATTGCTGGAGATGCTCAATTGGTCTTCTAATCTGAAGAATCTTCTCACACCTTTGTCATCTACGAACTCCATCAGCCAGTAGGGCCTTAGATGCACTCTTCTCCCTGTGTATGGGATGATTAGAGTCTTTGGGAGTGCATCTTTAGCTCTAACACTCCTTAGTTCTTCAATCTTCTTTAGTACTAGTCTTCTTGCAGTGATATTGAACCCAAAATTCTTCTTGAAGGATGAATAAACTTTAATCAGTACAGCTTGGCTCTCTTGAAGAATCCTATGAAGTGGCCACTGAATCTCCTTTCCTCCTTTGTACTTGAACACTAACCTTTCAGGTAGGTTTCTGTATGCATCAATTCCTCTCACCTCATCTAGTTCGTCCAGATAGAGGTTTAGATCAGAAAATTCTTTGATGTCACACAAGTACAAGTAGTCTCCCTTATTGACTTTGGGCTGAGCTTTAACTACAGACTTGGATTTGAGAGGTGACAACTTCACTTTCTTGACTGCTCTTGACTTTATCCTTTTTGGCTTGCTAAGGATTGGTAGATTGAAGTCTGGAATTGGTATGTTCTCCCATTCTATTGGCTCATCCTTGGGCACAATAGGTTCACCATGAATATTCCTGTAGGGATCCACCACCTTTATGTCTTTAAAAACCACAGAATGCTTTGTAGCTTGAGTTGTAATTGGTGTGGATTTCTTAGGAAATTGATCTTCCAATTCCTTGTCAACAAATCCAATTTCCTTTTAGTTCTTTTAGCCAATTCTTTCTTTCTTGGAGATTTCTTCTGTTCTTCAACTTGCTTCCTTGATTCAGTAGCTTCAGATGGTTGAGAGGAAATTTATTGTGATGTGTTTACAGCATGTATCTTGGCCAAGATAGCAATCTGCTCTCTCTTTTGTTTAGCCTTTTTAGCATCTAGAGCAGCCTGCTTCTTTTCCTGCTTCAATCTAGCTTTTTCTTCTCTCTTTGCTTGAGCAAATTGAGGGTGTCCAGCCACCTCACAAATTTCTTTCCCATTTTTGACAATTTTAGTAATCCTTCTCTTAGAAACTGAATCAGCTGGATCTTTATAGAAGATAATTGATCTTGAAAGAAGCTTCTTTTCATCAGGCTTGGGTGTCTCATACACAGTGTCCAAGGGGTTCTTCAAAGATGATTTTGAGTAGTTTGCCCTTGATTTAAGAATCATTTCAGCCTTTGGAGACTTGATACAGGAAGATTATCCTCTTTCCAGATAGTTCATGCTCATCTCATGCACACTTATTTTCTTGACTTGAGAGTGATGGATGGCTGACTTAACTGGCTCCTTGACAAGTTCAAACTTTTTCTGTATCTCCTCATCAATCTTCTCCCAGTTGACCAAACTCAACTCTTCCTTCTCAGCATCTTTCAAGTTAGCTGCTGCTGTTTGAATCAGATCTATACCATCTGCAACTGGTGGCTTTGAGACAGTAATTGAAGGCACAATTACTTTACTAATTTGTATCTGTAGCTTCTCCCCCTCACTTGGTCCTTTCTCCCCCTTTTTGTTATCATCAAGTCAAGGAGTCAAGCCTTATGCTTTAGCCAGCTGCATTAGAAGACTGGTCTGAGATTGTTGATTTTGAAGAATGGTGACCACAGAGTTTTCAATAACTTGAACTCTGTCCTCCAATTTGGCCAGCTTCTTTTCAGCATCTGATTCTCTTCTCAGTCTCAGTAGCAGATCCTGCATGGTACCATAGGGCATGATTGAATCCAGCTTCTCAGAATTGTAGGTCTTCAAGTCAGCTATATCCTTTTTGAGTTCATCCACACTCAGATTCTATCTTAATTGTTGTAGCTTCATGAGATGTAGAGAATCTAGGTGGGCTTGAAGACTAGCCTTGGTACCAGCATTTGAGGTGTTCTGAATGGCCTTTTGGATAGACATGATTTGTTTGACTAAGGATACATTGAATTGTCCTGGTGTAGACTCCTTTGTTAATGCCCATTCAGGTAAATATGGAATAGAACTTGGGCCTTCATCTCCCCCTAAGTTCATGCTTCCATCAAATGAAACAGAGTCATCATCATTAGAATTTACTCCAAATTCTTCAGATGGCTCACCAGCTGTAGGAGGCATCAAATTGACAGCAGCTTTATCCCTTTATAGAAATTATGAAGTATGTACTAGATTTAAAATCTTCTCTGCCTCCTCATTGCCCTGAGCATCCAATAGTTGATAGGCAGACACAGGATGAGTAAAAGTGTCAGCATCCAAGGAAATGTTATCAATTACAGCTTTGTAATGTTGCTGAAATTGTCTTTCCTTTTCAGCATTATCCACAATCATGGACTCATGAGCAATGGCTGGATCCATCCTTATACCCTCTGTACCTGCTTTTCTCTCATGTTCTCTCTTTTGTTGTATCAGGGTCTCACCCTGGCTCCCCACCCTCACACCCTCACCTTCACCTACTAAGGTGGGACTCCTCTCACTCCCTTTTGCCAATCCTGAAGAAATGGATTGCAGATTTTCACTCATTTCCTCTCCTTTTTCCTGGGAGCAACCCAGCCTCTCACTCAAAACACTCTGCTCTCTCAATCCTAAGAGTGACTGTACAACCACTAAATCTTCTGCACTTGAAATAATTGAAGTTTGAAGTTATGCAGAGATACTCGACGGATGAGTGATATCCATCGAGTGAGTAGTTTTGCTATCCGGCGGATAACTGCTATTAGGCTTATCCGTCAGGATACAATCACTACTCGACGGATGAGCAATATCGGTCGAGAGAGTAGAAATGAATGAGGTGGGAATAGAAACTATTGTTGCCTCTGTGCTGATTGAAGATATTTTAGGCACAGATGACACAACAGTTCCTGAAAGAATTGGAAAGTGAGCCAACAAATCATCTAAAAGATGATGCTCACTTGCACTAGATTTTGGCTTCCCCAACAGAGTTAAAGAAGGGGAATCAGGAATTGATGTGTTTATCATATCCACATCCAGAGAACTTGTTGGTGAGTATGGTGTTAGAGGTGCTTCTATAATTAGAGATTTTGGCTGTGACTCCTGATTCTTCTAACCTTGAAATCAGGATGATTATTGACTTGCCTTATGTGATTGATGATGATTTCACTAGCCTCATCTTTAGACTTTAAGAAATATGTCCAAGAGAACTTTGAGAAATCATCTACAATTACTAGGAAAAATCTTTTCCTTAAGATGGACAATACATTGACTGGTCCAAACAAATCCATGTGAAGCAGTTGCAAAGGTTCTTCAATTGTTGAATCAAGTTTCTTCCTGAAAGATGCTTTAATCTGCTTCCCTTTTTGGCAGGCATCACACAGTCCATCCTTTGAAAACTCCACTAGAGGAATGCCTCTGACTAGTTCTTTCTTTATCAGCTCATTCATGGTCCTGAAGTTTAAATGGGATGGCTTCTTGTGCCATAGCCAACTTTCGTCCTGACTTGCTTTACTGAGAAGACAAGTTACAGACTCTGCATTGGATGAGTTGAAATCAGCTAGGTACACATTTCCTTTTCTCACACCAGTGAAAACCACTTTGTTGCTTCTTTTATTAGTCACAACATAGGCTTCTGAATTGAAGGTTACTGAATTGCCTTTGTCACAAAGCTGGCTGATACTCAACAGATTGTGTTTAAGACCATCCACCAAGGCAACCTCCTCAATGATGATATTGTCCTTAGAAATCAAGCCATATCCCACAGTATAACCCTTGTTGTCATCTCCAAAAGTAATACTCGGGCCAGCTCTCTCCTTAAACTCTGTGAGCAGGGTAGAATCACCAGTCATGTGTCTTGAACAACCACTATCCAAGTACCAAAGATTCTTTCTGTTTCCCTGCACACATCAAAATCAAATCAAGTTGATTTTGGTACCCAAGTTTCCTTGGGTCTTGCCTTGTTAGCTTTCTTTTTATGTTTCTTAGGTCTTATTTCATTTGACTTAGGAATTTCAGATTCATCCTTAGTCATTTTAGTCAATGGCAAAGATTAACTGACAGAGGAGATTAAAGTAATCATGGGATGCTAAAGATATGCTAAGCCAGAAATGGAAGATTTGCTTTTCTATAAATAGAAATGACAAGTGACAGTTTAGAAAAGCTAATAGCATGTTTATTATCCACTGTGTAAACCAGAAGTTAACTGAGTTATTAAGTTAACACTGGTCCTCTAGTTAAGTAGAACAATCAAGATAGAAAATTGTAAGTTCTCTCTCAAGAAAGAAGCTAAGTTCTAAAACAAGAACTTAGAGATTTTGTAGCAAAACACTGCTTGATTTTTAATATAAAATTAAGTGAGTTTTGAAGATCTTTGTTTTACATATTTGCACAGTTATTTATGTTTAACATCGACTCTACTAAATCATTGTTAACAACCAACTTCTAAAGCCAATGTCGATCAAAATCACACATTTAAGTCAAAACACATTCACCCCCCTGTGTTATATTCATACCTAACAAGTGGTATCAGAGCAAAATCTGAAAGTAAACAGATTAGATCTTGGAAAAATGAATACACAGAAAATCAGTAGTATCAAGATTCCTCCCTTTGATAAGGCCAGCTACACTTTATGGAAAAAGAAAATGTTGCTGTTTAAAAGAATGGACAATCACCTTTACATTGGTATCCTCAAGAATGGGCCCTTCACTCCTGTGGTTAGAGTTGAGGAAACCACAGATGGAGATATGGTTATTCCAGCTAATTATGCTCCCAAGGATCCCTCTGAGTATACTGAACCTGAAAGAGAGAAAGTTTCCCTAGACAGTGCTTTGCAACTGATACTAATTGAGTCACTTGACAATGTAATGTATAATAACATTGTCAACTGTGACACTGCTAAACAGATCTAGGAAAAGATTGAAATACTTTGTGAAGGAACTGAGGAGGTTAGGTCAAATCAAAGAAGGATATTGATTTCTCAGTCTGAGGGTTTTATGGCTAAACCAAAGGAAGGTATTACTGATGTGTTTAAAAGGTTTAATAAGCTTATAAATGACTTGCAGCTTCATGATAAATTTTATGATGTTGAAGAAGTGGTTCTTGCTTACTCTCCCTGACCATTTGGAACAAAAGATCTCTGCAAACAGAGAAGGAAGGGATTTGAGTAGAATCATACTGGAAGTGCTTTATGGGGTTCTGAAAACTTATGAACTTGAAATGATTCAAAAGAAATCATTAAGGGTTGGTCAAGGATATGTACTGGACGGCTCAAGTGCACTAATTGTGAATGATTGCCAGACCTCCAATGATGAGCAAAGATCTCAAACTCCAGAAGTTTCTACAAGTGAGAAAAGAGCCAATGACACTAAAGAGCAAGTCATACTGGAATTGGATGAAGAAGATGAGTTCTACACTCTTGATGAGCTTGATGAGCTAGATAAATCAATGGCTTACTTGGCTAGAAAATTCTCTAACACTAGAGTGAAAAAACCAATATTTTTCAAGAGCAAAGGACAGTCCTTCAACAAAGACAGCAGCTGGAAAGGAAAAGGGAAGTACACTCCTGATAGCAAAAATGGCTACAGAACTGGATCTGTTGATAGATCAAACATAAGGTGCTTTAATTGTGATGAGCTGGGCCATTTTGATACAGAATGTAGGAAACCCAAGAAGGCAAAGAAAGACAAAGCCTATCTTGAATTGGAAGCAAAGTATGATGCTCTTCTAAAGAAGCAACAAGGGAAAGCTTATATTGCTGAGGGTAAAAGCTGGGATGATTCAGATAATGATGAAGATGAAGAAGTTGGAAACTATGCACTCATGGCCTTGGAGCAAGGAGACTCTTCATCATCTAAATCACAGGTACCAACTCTTACCATAATTGATTTAAATGTGAGTCAATATAAGGAAACTGTTGAAAAGATGAGCACAGAAATGTTCCACATTCATACAAGCATGGTTGCTGCAAATGAGGAAGTTAGTAGATTGAAAAAGATCAATGAAAAACTTGAGAGTGAAAAACAAGAGACTGAATTGTTGCTGGTTGAGCTTGATACTGCTAAGCAAGAAAATTCATACTTAAAGAACAAATTAAAGTGTGCAAGTGAAATTGAAGCAGTATTGAGAGAAAAGCTGGAGAAGAATGAAGTGAAGCTGAAATCCTTCAAAAATGCCTCTGATTTGATTGGCCAATATCATGAAAAGAACAAGACATGTGCAAACATCTTCATTGGTCTTGATTATGAGGGTTTGAACAACAAAAAGAAGTCTATCAGTGACAAAGGAAAATCAACTAAAACTGAGGATGTTCCAATTATTCTGAAGAAAGTTGAATCACCTTTATTCAAGGCATGTGAAGTGAACTTCAGTGAAGAAGGGTTGATCATCAAACAGGAGATAGCTGATGAGGACAAGGAAAAGAAAAATGATGAGACAACTCAGTCTTCCATCTCTGTTGAAACACCAAAAGCCAATCAAGAAACTAAGGAGTCTGTGAAGGAGATTAAAGCTGAACAGGTCAAAAAGAAAAAGAAGAATAGAAATGGATAGATTGGGATAAACAAAAGCAATAATTTTGCTTATGTTGCAAATGCTCCTAGAAAGAGGTGTGAGAATTGTGAATCAATGAATCACCTAACTCATCTTTGTAAAAAGATTGTTAGCAATCCACCTGAAGGAGTCTGCAAGTACAATGAAGCTAAGGCTAATGATCCCTATTCATTCTATGACAAGTTTGATTGCATTCCCTGCAACATGAAAGTGATGAAGAGTTGCCACAAATTGAGAATTGATCTCATAGAATCAAAATTTGGTTCTATATCTAAAAGGAAAAATGCTCAACAGTCTATGAATTCCATTTTATCTGAAAATTCTCATTCTACCTCTGCAAAATCAGTTAACAAGAAGAAAGTACCCAACACAGCTTGGGTAACTAAACATAATTAATCCTCATTGTGTGCAGGGCAAAGGAAAGAAGGTCATGTGGATCATTGATAGTGGATGTTCCAGGCATATGACAGGTGATAAGGCCCTGCTATCACATTTTGAGGAGATGGTTAGCCCTTTAGTGACCTTTGGATACAGATGAACTCCTCCTTTGTGTAAGAAATTCCTTACATGTGCAGGAAGCTAAACCCAGTCCAAGCAGGAGTAGCTCTTACCTGGACCGTAAAGAACAAGAGCTTATGACCAGATTTTCTACTCAAACATGGTTTTACCAGAGGTACTATTGATAAGACTCTCTTCTACAAGAAGCATGGTGAAGATATGATCCTAGTTCAAATCTATGTGGATGATATCATCTTTGGATCTACAAATAAAAAGCTGTCAAAGATTCTCTAGGCTAATGCAAAGTGAGTATGAAATGAGCATGATGGGAGAATTGAGTTACTTCCTTGGCCTTCAAGTTAGTCAAAGAAGTGATGGTATTTTCATCAGCCAAACCAAATATGTGAATGACCTATTAAAAAAATTTGGTATGGTGGATAGCTCACCTGCATCTACACCTATGTCTACTGCAACCAAGTTGGATGAAGACAAGAAAGGTAAGAGTGTGGATATTTCAAGCTACAGAGGGATGATTGGATCATTGCTTTATTTGACTGCTAGTAGACCAGACATCATGTTTGCTACTTGTCCATGTGCCAGATTTCAAGCCAATCTAAAGGAATCACATTTGATGGCTGTAAAAAGGATTTTCAGATACTTAAAGGGAACTCCAAACTTGGGATTATGGTATCCTAAGGGAACTAGATTTGAAGCTGTTGGATACACAGATGCAGACTTTGCTGGATGCAAGGTTGATAGGAAAAGTACTAGTGAAAGCTGTCAATATCTTGGTCAAAGACTTGTATCCTGGTATAGTAAGAAACAACAATCTGTGTCAACTTCCACAGCTGAAGCTGAATATATAGCTGCTGGAAGTTGTTGTGCTCAGGTGCTTTGGATTAGAAATCTGCTAATGGACTATGGTCTAGTGTTACACAAAATTCCTATTATGTGTGACAATACTAGTGCCATATCTATAGTAGCTAATCCAGTTAATCATTCTAGAACAAAGCACATTGATGTTAGGTACCATTTTATCAGGGAACATACTACAAATTGTACCATTGAGCTCATTTTTGTTCCAACAGAAAAACAATTAGCTGACATTTTTACTAAACCTTTGGATGAAGCAACCTTCACTAGACTTGTGAGTGAAATTAGAATGCTCAATTCTTCATCCTAAGGCAAAGAACTCAGCTAATGTGTTGCAGCAGATTAATTTCTAATAAATCAACCTAGTTTAATTTAATTGGAAATTAATTGAAATATAAATTATAAATATTTCAGAATCTCTGTATATTTATTTTTCTTAAAAATTTAAAAATTAACTTAGAATATTTCAAAATTCTAAGTAAACTGCTCAGTTGTTAATTTACATCTTAAATGTGTAAAATTAACACAAGGCAGAATTACAGTACTCAAAGGTATAGAGAACTGAGTTCTCGATAAGCCAAAATAGCTTATCGACAAGTCATTTTAAAGTTCTCGAGTGACTCCTCGACAAGTCTATTTACAAACTTCTCGAATGACTTCTCGATAAGCTCTATTATGACTTATCGATAAGACCATGTAGAGTTCTCTAATAGTGTTAATTCACAGAGTTCTCGACAAGGATATTTTGAGACTTATCAATAACTCAGAACTAAAATAATTTAATTCAATGAATTATTTTAGTCAAATACTTTTGGAAAATTTATTTTGATTTCAATTTGATTCAATTCAAATAAATTAGGATTATCTCAGTCCTTTTTGGACAAACTGGGCATTTATCAGAGTGCTCGATAAATCATCTCTTAGTTCTCGAAAAGAATTAATAAAATGACTTATCGAATGTACCTTTTTCAAATTTAAAATTACTTCTCGATATGTTTAATATCAAACGTTTATTTGAGTTCTCGATAAGTATTTGACTTTTTCTATAAATACCCAGACTTCTCCATTAATCTTAACTTGGAATTTCTCAAAATTCTAAGTAAACTGAATATTTATTACGTCATATCTTCAGTATGTGAACTTAATAAATAACAGATCAAAAGATGCAAAAAGTATGAAAAACTGAACAAATTTAATTCATAAATTATGTTCATAAAAATACTTTTGACATACTTTGTCTCTAAAATTTCTCTGACTTATTGACACATTTACATGCTTATATGATTTCTTGCTTACGTGAAAATATGTTAGTCCAATGTTAGTAGACTAGTAAATTATTTGTGTTGTTTTGAGTATGCTGATAGTGATAATTTTATCTGATTGCTTGCTGATAAGGAGAGTTACTTTTTGTGTAGGGAGTACGTGCTTATTTGCATGGGGAATAGTTACTCTTTAAAATAAACTAATATTCTTGAGTACTTGCATGGGGAATAGCTACTAGTCATTTCTAGCTGTCTAGTAGGCTTATGTGATTATTACTCCTATTATCCGGGCAACTCAAGAGTCTCTTAGTTTCTATCTTTACTCCCTCTATAAATTAAAACGCTTCGTTCTTTATCACTCATCACTCTCCTACTCTCAACAAACATTAAATTTCAAACTCACCTTCTGTTCATCTCTCTCTCATTCAAATGGATGCCCCAGTCTTCTACAGACTTGTTAATGGAGCTTATCAACCGATCCATCATTTGGATGATGATCTAGTGTATTTTGATCTTTTCGGACTTCGTGTCCGCCTCAAGGGGGTTGTCTACAGCCCCTTTGATATTCCACTTGAGGTCTTTTACGAACTCTCGTGGGATGATCAAATTGACATTCTCTTCTTTGAGATGGAAGCCTCTTTCGAGCAGGAGAGACGAGCCAGGGTGGCTGAGCAGCAACGCCTTGCTGCTTTGGAGTTGCAGGAGAGGATCATCTATCTTGCACACTCCATGTCCAGAGCTTACCAGCGCAGGGCAAGGAAGTTAGAGGCCGAGAAGAAGGAGTCTGAATTAGAGTAGTTAGGATTAGGATTTACTTGTTAAATCTATGTCTTAATGTACTATGTTTTTTTTAATGAAAGTTCTGATTCTTGTCTGAAAGTTCTGATTCTTGTTTTGAAATCTCTTGTTTGTGTAATAATTACTATGTGCTTATATCTATATTAAATTTTGTCTTCTCTGCAATAATGCTTGCAACTAAAATATCTTACAATGTATTTGTCTAATGAAACTCCAAAGAGATACAGTTGTTCAATGCATTTCAGGTCTAATACAAGACATCAACAGGGAATTCAAATAATCAATTCACACGTATTAGTGCTAAAACTGCAGCCAAATCACCTCAATACCAAACTGTGGTTTACCTAAGCACAGCAACACAAACACAAACTCAAACACAATCCCACTCAAGTGACTCTCAAAAGCCACTTGTTTTATAAAAGGACAGCAATTTCTTGATGACCTTCAGATTGATTCAGTTGTTTGAGAAAAGAATCCACCAAACATGAAAGTTTATCAGTTTATTGAATATTTCATGAATGTTTCTCTTGCACCTTCATGTGCACAAATAGTCTTCACAGACTGAAAGGTTTGAGGATAGTACTCCTGAGGGGGAGCTATCTAAATCTTTTCCAATTCAATTGAAGGTTCCTCAAAAAGGAACAACTCCCCTCATAACTCTAGCAGAAGCTGTCTTAGCAGTCAAAGCTAGAAGAACAATTGCCTATGACAATGTCATAAGAAGGGCAATCTTATCACATTTATGTGACACTGCTCTGCAAGGTGCACAAAGGTTTGAGGCTGGTGTACATGACAGTAACCCGGTCAAATCCTCTCCAATTCCAATGGAGGTTCCCACTACAAGTGGAGGACAACACACTGTCACAACCACAGAGCAATCTGTGAGTCAAACTGTGACCCCAGTCATAGATGCTAATGCACTCATTTTTCTGGTGAAATGAGTATGATTAGCCCTAAATGGTCTTCCTCTAATCATATGATCACAGATTACCTCTTCTCAGCCACCTCTTATTTTTGTAGGTTAAATAACATTTTAGCCTTTCATGTGAGGATAAGAGAAAAGACTGAGTGAAAAAAATAGAATAAGAGAGGCAGGATCCTTCCTGGCAAAAGGAGAGGTCGATGAATGTATGGATTTACTAATCCTTGTGAGGTAACTCTGACTCTCAAAAGTCATGAGACTAGTGCAGTGAGATTTTCTGAGACTACTTATTCAAAAGAACAGAGAGCTTAGGACTTTTATCACTAACAGACTTTTTCTGCAGATCTAAGTGAAACTTCTATTATTTTTAAAACTTATCACCATAAATCTCAATGAAGCTTGAAGCTGCAAACAGTGGTCCAAATGGACAATGACAGCAGCTTGAACAATGTGCATTTAGCTGGATCTTTCTTCCTGAAGATAATGTCAAAAAGGGGGAGAATATATCTAAATGTCAAAACAGCTAATGGATGTTGAATAAATCTAAATGCAACTCAACAAAAGAAGACCTAATGGGAAGATTGGTTTTGGTTTCTGTATTTGGATAAAGTTTTGACATCATCAATCAGAACTTGTGCATAATTTCATAATGAACAAGTTGGGGGAGATTGTTGATATATAATAGATGATGCCAAAGATTACTAGAGCTAATAATATCATCAACATCTATGATCTGAGTATATCACATTTATGATCTGAGTATATCAGAAGATCAGAAGAGTTAAAGGCAGCAGGCAAGAGCAGAATCTCAAAGGATGGAAAATTTTTGAATGTAAAAGTTGGCTCTTTGTCAAGATACAGGATAGGGATGTTAGCTAGTTATCCTAAGCCAAATTTTCTGAAACTAACAGAGGCTCTAACTGACACCCCCATCCTAGAAGAATTAGAAATAGTTGTGCAGATTAAGAACATATTTGAGAAAGAATCAAAAAGCTCAGTCTTTACTTAATCATTGTAAGCTGTCAAATGTTCAATGCACAAGTGTTGTATCAACTTTTGTATCATTTTATTTTCATTCTTTAACTTGGGGTTAGTCTTGTTAACAGGCATGAATTTGTGATAAGCAATCTTCTCAAAAATTGGGGGAGATTGTTGTGCAAGACATGCCTGGATCATAACAAGACTAAGTCATACTGATAATCCTAAGATTAGTTGTATTGTAACCTTAATCTGTAATTCATACTTGTAACACTTAATGTCTGTAAAATGTAAATGGAGCAGACTGGTGCATTTTTCTCTAAATAGTGTCAAGCCTAAGAATTCTATCTGGAAGAAGATCAAGAAGATCATGTCTCGGAAGAATTATGAAGAAGCTTGGAGTTGAATAAATCTGTTTGGTGTAAAACATTCTAAGTCAAGTCTCTACAAGTCACAGAATTAGTGTTATAGAGAAGTCATTCGAGAACTCAGAAAGACCTATCGAGAACTCAGGAATTGTATATCGAGAACTCAGGAAATGCTATTGGAGATATCGATAAGTCAGATACCCATTCGAGAACTCAGCGATATCGATAAGTGTACATTCATTAGAGAACTCTGAGTTATCGATAAGCCAAAGTCCATTAGAGAACTCTGAGTTATCGATAAACCAAAATTCACTGGAGAACTCAGAGTTGTTGATAAGTCAAGTCAACAACGAAGTTTCAGAGATATCGACAAGCCAACATGCCTATCGAGATGTCGAGTTCTCTACAGTTTAATTGGAGATCTCGAAGTGAAGAAATTTCTCTAAGTACAGAATTGCAGAACAGTTCAATATCCAAGATTGCAAATCAACAAACAATTCACATAGCTGGATTGACAAGTCTACAAAAAGCAGCTTGAGAGATGTGCAAGATCAATGGCAAAGATTAACTGACAGAGGAGATTAAAGTAATCACACGATGCTAAAGATATGCTAAGCCAGAAATGGAAGATTTACTTTTCTATTAATAGAAATGACAAGTGACAGTTTAGAAAAGCTAATAGCATGTTTATTATCCACTGTGTAAACTGAGTTATAAAGTTAACACTGGTCCTCTAGTTAAGTAGAACAATCAAGATAGAAAATTGTAAGTTCTCTCTTAGTACCCACCTCCTTGATCACCTATATATACTAACCTTCATCCACTATTTTTCCTCACATTCATCTGCAATCTATTTTACTCCTTTATATTCTGCTTTTGTCTATCTCCGATATATAGCTTCAACTTTCTATTCACATTTACAAATGGCCTCAAGCAATCAGGTGAATGCTGATAACTTGGCTATTGTTCCTTATGAGCTGATGGAAGTGAATACTGATAACTTGGCTATTGTTCCTTACAAGGTGATGGTTAAATTCAGCTAATATCCATGTATTTTTTAATGATTTTGTGCTGTAAATTTCTTTTCTGAACATTTTCTTGTGAAATCCTTGCCCTTGCAGCAAACTTTCTCCACCGTGTCCCAAGTTGTAGTGGCAGCAAAGCCTATATGGTTCATTTTTCATGCTGATCTGGTACATTTGAATCATATATTTAGTTTTATATTTCAATTTGTTTCAAACATTTTAATTCAATAGTTTCATAAATAAATAAATAAACATTTTAATTAAGTCGAGCACTTATGGTGTTGGATTAATAACATGAGTGCTCGACTTAAAAACATTTTCTCAACATATTTAAATCAAAGGAATCATGGGATTATTTGTATAGAAAGTTCTTGTTTACAATTTTTAAATCTAATAAATAATGGGATTAATCTTCATTTATTTGTAGGCATATGTATTTTTTGTTCTTTTCTTAGTATATTAATTATAATTACTAATATATATATATATATATATATTATTTATATTGAAAATGTTACACATTATTTTTCTCAAGTTTTTTTGAAATAAAAATTTGACTTCACTTTATTTGTCTAAAAATTTATTTTTCATATGTACTATATATTTTTGTCAAAAAATTGTTGATCCATAATAATAAAATAATGAATCGAAGATTTTCGAAAGAATCATAAATCATGTTTATAAATTTGAGGAGAATCAGTTTTCTAAATTATTTATGAAATTTTGTGACATTAATTAGACGTAATCTATATCTGAAAAATACGATTGCATTTTCATGGACTTAGTACAGCTAATCTCCACGATCAAACATAAAGCTGGATAAGTGAAATAACCTGCACTCTAATTTTACCGGATTAGTGAAATAACCTACACTCTAATTTTAGGAATTAACGTTATAAGTAAACGGATTGGGTCAAAAATGAAGAGGACCAGAAGATGAACTGAATAAAAAATATGATTTTAGGTCAACCCATTTAACTCGAATATGATCGGTAGATGATTATTTCAAAATATGGATGCTACTATATTTAATACACTCATATGTAGGCGTAACTAACGTAAAAGGTGGTTTGAGAGCCAAAGGTTAGAACTTGGATCTTGGGGAGTAATAGGATGTGGTTGTACAATTTGGAAGGTTTCCCTCGGTAACGACCGAAGATCAAACATAGTGCCTTGTGCCGAAACTCATCTTGAAAGGCAGCGGATTCTATAGAGTGAATCATGACGGTGCAAGATGCGGACAGATTAATTTGCATGTGTAAGACCATATTATTTGAGGTTCATGATTGGAAGGGAAGATTGTTGGTTATTGTCGACCCAAATACCACATCAAAAAGATAATAGATAATTCATTTGTATAAAGAGAAGCCAATTAATTGTAGTATTGTAAGACTATCTGGGTCATTTCCAAAAATAAATCTACGGGGTTCATCTCAAAGCGGACCAATATTTTACTAATGTGGAGTTGATGCATTCTTATTAATCCAACACCATAAATGCTCAACTCAATTTAGTATATTGTTTTTTGTTTTATGATATGCATATATGAATATGGGTAAACATATCATTGGAACGAAACTTGTTCAAGCCGAAGTACACGAAAATCAAAATCAAGGGCCTAGCAATGTTGAAACAAGTCAGACTAATCCAACTGTTCACTGGTATTTCTTTCAACATTGAATTAAGTTGGAAGGTTTCCCTCGGTGACGACCGAAGATCAATCATGGTGCCTTGTGCTGAAACTCATCTTGAAAGGCAATGGATTCTGCGGAGTGAATCATGACAGTGCAAGAGGCGGACAGATTAATCGCATGTATAAGACCATTTTATTTGTGGTTCATGATTTGAAGGGAAGATTGTTGGTTAGTGTCGACCCAAATACCACATCAAAAAGATAATAGATAATGTATAAATAGAATCCATTTAATTGTAGTATTATAAGACTATCCGGGTCATTTCCAAAAATAAATCCGCGGGGTTCGTCTCAAAGCGGACCAATATTTTACTAATGTGGAGTTGATGCATTCTTATTAATCCAACATCATAAATGCTCAACTCCATTTAGTAAATCATTTTTTGTTTTATGATATCCATATATGAATATGGGTAAACATATCATTGGAACGAAACTTGTTCGAGCCGAAGTACACGAAAATCAAAATCAAGGGCCTAGCAATGTGAAACAAGTCAGACTAATCCAAGTGTTCACTGGTATTTCTTTCAACATTGAATTAAGTTGGAAGGTTTCCCTCGGTGAGGACCAAAGCTCAATCATGGTGCCTTGTGCCGAAATTCATCTTGAAAGGCAGCGGATTCTGCGGAGTGAATCATGACAGTGCAAGATGCGAACAGATTAATCGCATGTGTAAGACCATATTATTTGTGGTTCATGATTTGAAGGGAGGATTGTTGTTTAGTGTCGACCCAAATACCACATCGAAAAGATAATAGATAATTTATTTGTATAGAGTGAAGCCAATAATTGTAGTATTATAAGACTATCTGGGTCATTTCCAAAAATAAATCCGCGGGGGTTCGTCTCAAAGCGGACCAATATTTTACTAATATAGAGTTGATGCATTCTTATTAATCCAACACCATAAATGCTCAACTTAATTTAGTAAATCATTTTTTGTTTTATGATATGCATATATAAATATGGGAAAACATATCATTGGAACGAAACTTGTTCGAGCCGAAGTACACGAAAATCAAAACCAAGGGCCTAGCAATGTTGAAACAAGTGAGACTAATCCAAGTCTTCACTAATAAAACCAGTGAACAATTTCCTCACAATTTTGATTTTCAATTTGGTGCACCTCTTTTATCACACGAATATGAAATTACGATCGTTCAAAAATCTAACATTTTATGTCAAGTGCGGATTCATGCCTTGTAAATCACAAGTGAAAGGAACCGACAAAATTCTTGTGATAATCTTTATATTATGCTTAATAATTCATTCCTCTAATCATATAGTGTATCATGCATCAATTATATAAATCAATATTTGACACATGGTTTACTACATAGTGAATTATATAAATATGGTAGACATGTTTAGTTACATTGAAAGTGTTACCTCAGATGGGTTGTTTATGTTAATTAGAGGTGTAATCGAGCTGATACGAGTCGAATATTGCTAGACTCGGATTGAGCTCCATTAAACATGTACGGGTTCGAACTCGAGTTCGACCGAACCTTAAATTGCAAGCTTAAAAACTCGGTTCGTAAAAATTTCGATAGACTCGAGTTCGGCTCGAAAGCTCTTTGATTTCATCATATATTGACAAAACCTCGAAATATGATCGTTTCGGCTCAAGTTTGATTTTATTAAATATATATCTATAATATAATACTAAATATTTTTAAAAAATATTTAGTAAAAAATTAAAAATAGTAAAGGCTCGTGAACCTTACGAGCTGTGTAATTTGAATCTCGGGCACGGCTTGGTAAAAAATTCAAATAGCTCAAACTTGAGCTCGGCTCAATTATTGTTAAGCCGAATTCGAATACTTTACAAGTCGAACTCGAGTAGCTCATGAACAATTTGGCACAATACATCCCTGGTGTTAATGTAAGTCAAACCTGCATAGATGTATTTGTTTGGATATAATAATGATATACATGATAGTGAAAACATACCTTGACTTTGAACATTTTCTTTACTCTACAATGTAAAAGAATATGTTGTATGAGATGATCTAATTTACCAATTTATTTAAATCTTAGAAATAATATGATTAATATTCATTTGTTGGCCAGCATAGGTATTTTTTTGTTATTTTTTAAATATTATTAATATACATTTTAAGTTATATAAAAAATACTAAAAAAAATTCCACAAATTTTTTTAAAATTTGGAAATTTTACTTTACTATATTTCTCTGTAAATAAATGTTTAATATGTACTATATATTATCGTCAAAAAACTTTGGGGCCATAATTATGAATCGAATGTTTTTAAAAAAATCATGAATTAAGTTCTTATGTGTTGGGTTTAAACCCAATATGTGATATGGGCTTGGTAATACAAGACATAATTGGATTGGATAATAATTGTATGTGTTGACAATTATCATCATAATGGGATTGGGTAATAATTGTATGAGTAAATATTTATTATTATAATAATATTAGGTATGTCTAGTTGGCTAAGTTTGTGATGGCTATATATACATAATCATGTTATTGTGCCGGTGTTTGTTGTAGTCGTCTTAGGTATCGTGCGGGAGATACTTGAGCATTGGTTGGCTCAAGTATCATTTTGGGACACCAATGTGGTGTTATATATTGATGTATTATTGATAATTATTTTGACTAATAATATAAGTTTGGACGTGGGTTTTTCACCTCTAATATATTATTGTATTGTACTCCGTATTGGTAGAATTGAATCTCGAATACACGTGTGTGTGTGTGTGTGTGTGTTTCCTCCTAACATTATGTACAGTGGTGGAGAATTAATTTTTTAAGACTATTTACTAGATTTTCAAAAATTAGGTGAACAATCTAACATAAAGCCGAATAATTGAGTTAACTATACACTTTACGAGTAAGGCTGTAGTTAAATAAGTATGGTTAAAAACAGATCATACCCAAAGATAACCCTGACCAAAAAAATTTATTGCACAACCATATAACTCGAATCTGACTGAAAAATAAGTATTTTAAAACATTTACTGATATATATAATACAATAAATTATGTAGGCATAATTTATATGGAGGTCCCTCTTGGTGACAATTGGAGACCTATAGGGAAGCCTTATGTCGAAAATCTTCCTGAAAGTTGTTCAAGAGGCGGGTTCTTGGAATTGATCATGATGGTGCAAATTTTAGATATATTAATCGCATGTGCAAGCCCACGTGGTTGTGATTCTTGTTTTGAGGGGAAGATTATTGGGTAGTGTCAACCTAAGTATCGTATTGGAAAGATATATAAGAGATAATTTTCTTATATATGGAGACCAGTCAATTAATTACATTAGTTAGAGGCCTTTTGGGACGTGCGGGAAGGTATGTCTCTTAGGGATCATCTTCATAGGTTAAATACTATTTTGTTAGATCTTTAAAATATTGAGAATAATTACTCTAAGGAGAATAGGCATTGGAAAAATGAATGCCCTAAGAAAAAGAAGTAGGAAGAAAAGGGGTATGCCATTGTGGTAGAAATTAACACATATTCAGAAGAGGATATTTTCTTAGTAGTCAATGACCAGGTGAAACATGATGTGTGCGTTCTTGGTGTTGGGCATCTTACCATATCTATCCAAGCAAATAGTGTTTTCGACTTATGAGCAGATAGATGCAGGTAATATTTCTATGGTAAATAGTGTTGTCTGCATGATAGTTGGAATAGGCTCATTCAGGATATGAACACATGATGGTTCCTTTTGTACTTTGAATGAGGTCAGGCACGTTCCACTGATGACGAAAAATCCGAGATCACTGGGTCTATTAGACAGTAAGGGGTTCAATTTCAAGGGTGAAGGTAGAGTTATGTTTATCTGCACAAATTTTAAGGTAATTTTGAAAGGTTTGAAGTGTGGTACTTTGTATTTTGTGGCTGGTTCTACGTGTTTGGGTCTGTTGTTGTATCATCTGCAGTTCAGAATGAGGATATGACTAAGCTGTGGCATATGAGGCTTGGTCATATGAGCGAAAGAGGAATGCGGGTTTTAAAAAAACATGATCTTCTTTGTGGGCACAAGTTGTAAAGTCTTGAATTTTGGGAGCATTGTATGTTTGGGAAACTTCATCGCAACAAGTTTTCAAAGAAGGGTGTTCATAGGACAAAGGGGACACTTGATTATATCCACTCTGATTGTTGGGGTCCTTGTCGGGTCAAATATATTGGAGGTCACATATATTTTGTATCGATGATCGATGACTAATGAAGAATAACTTGGGTCATTATGATATTGGGGTGTTGAATATAAAACAACTTATTAGGTGTGGTCTTGTAAGCCTGCGGATTATTCTTTATTGAGAGTTTATGGTTGAATTTTTACTCTCATGTAAGTGAAGGGATAAAGAATCTGGTGACCTTCTGAGAGTAGAGTTACACTTGGTAGAAATGTAATTTTTAATAAAAAAATTATACTTAATCCTATTGTGAAGTCCAATGTTGTAGAAAAAATGGTAATGTTGATAAACAGGTGGAGCTGCAGATCACTCCAGATGAGAGTGGAGCTGCAAGTCACTGTAGATTAGAGTGATTCACAGCCCCAAGATGGAGAAGACCAACATGTTCCGATAAAATCTGAGAGGCCAGAATCTTCTAGTCAAAATGCTCAATTTGAAGAACTTCATCCAAGTATAGCCCTTAATCGGGCTAAAAGAGTTGGTGTTGTGCTCCAAGAAAGTATGGTTTTCAGGATATGGTTGTTTATGCATTGCATTTGGCTGAAGAAGTGGATCGTCATGAGCCGTCTGCCTATAAAGAAGTTGTTTCGGGTGGCGAGTCTTCTTAATGACTCCCTGTAATGGGGGATGAGATGGAGTTCATGGATAAGAATTAGACTTGAGAGCTATAGCTAGTCAGAAGGCCTAAGGGGGCAAAAGTTATTACTTGTAAGTGGGTTTTTAAAAAGAATGTTGGAATCTCGCCTACTGAGGGAATCAAGTATAAAGATAGATTTGTTTCAAGAGGGTTCACACAAAGAGAAGGGGTTGACTATATTGAGATCTTCTCACCAGTATTTAGACACACTTCCATCAGGGTACTACTAGCAATGGTCGTACATCAGAATTCAAAACTTGAGCAACTAGATGTGAAGACAGTTTTCATGCATGAAGAGTTAGAGGAAGAGATATATATGAGACTCAACTAGAGGGGTTAGAAGTTCCTGGAAAAGATGACTATATCTGCAAGCTGAAGTAGTCCTTGTATGGACTGAAGTAGTCTCTTAGGTAGTGGTACAAGAGACTTGATAGCTACATTACGGAGTTATATTATAACAGGAGTTTGTATGATTATTGTGTGCATCACATTAAGTTCGCTGATGGTTCGATGATTTATCCGGTCCTGTATGTAGATGATATTTTCATAGCTGCTAAGTCCAAGTCTGATATAAAAAAGTTGAAGGGTCTTCTCAATGCTGAATTGAAATGAAGGATTTGGGTGTTACACAAAAAATTTTGGGTATGGAGATTTATAGGTAAAGGGATCAAAGAAAGGTCTTTATATCGCAAAGGGGTTATATTCGTAAGATATTTTCAAGGTTTGGAATGTCATCAGCTAAGCATGTAGATACTCCTAATAGTGCAAATGTTCGACTGTTTGACTGCATTTGCACCTCAATCTGAAGCTGAGTAAGAGTACATGTCTCTAGTCCAGTATGCTAGTGCATTAGAAAGTTTGATGTATGACATTGTCTGCACTAGACCTAATCTTGCACATGTTGTTAATGTTGTCAATAGGTTCATGGGGCAACCTAAAAAGGAACTTTGGCAAGCTGCATGTGAAGAGGATTTTTTGTTATCCTCCAAGTACGTCTGATATTGGTCTCATTTAAGGGAATGACCTAGAATGCCTAGTCACTGGTTATTTTGATTCTAATTATATTGGAGAAGTTGGTGTTAGAAAATTAGGATTTTAGAGCTTAATTTAATTATGTTCTTGATGTTAATCCTAAAATCTAATGATTGGAAATTGTTCAATGATATTTGAACTTAAATTTTCATGTATGGTTTTAAGAATTTTCTTAATGAAATCCATATGAAATGAGAGATGAAAGTAGCTTGTAAAAGCTTGGAAAATTTGAGAATGTTTGTCCCACATTGAAATAAATAAAGGGGGTTGTGTGCTTTATATGGTATTACCCACATGAGTAGTATACAACTACTAAGGTGTGTGATGGTCCATTGTGTTGTTGTATGCTTCACGCGCACACACACACACGCGCGCGCGCCCCGCCCCGCCACGCACCGCACCGCACCGGACCGGGTCGGGTAGAAGGGCGATTTGGGCGAATGTCTCGGCGTCTCGCGTACGCGAGGCGACCTGGGCGAGGATTTTATTTATTTGGGAATTATTTTAATTCGAATTTATTTATCGGTGATTGGATTATTGGGCTGGGTTCTGAAATAGGCTAAGTAGTCTAAATATATTGAACCTGCAAATAATCTGATCTGTAACAAGTTCTGATATAAGAATCAGAACTTAAGAACTGATGAATAAAATCAGAACTTAACAAGTTCTGATATCAGAATCAGAACTTAAGTACTGATGAGTCGAATCAGAACTTAAGTACTGATGACTCGAATCAGAACTTAACTTAAGTTCTGATAATAATGTGGGTGTTAATGTGAAAAGCTGTTACAAATAATTTAAATTCAAAAGCTGTTCAGTTTTGATTTTTTCATTTATGAATTCAAAATCTGATCAGTTTTGATTTTTTCATTAATGGAGCAGTTTAATTCAGACATTAAGTGTGTGGACAGTTTCATTTTTCCTCTCCTATAAATAGAGGCTAAACTGAATGAATAGAACACACTACATTCTCATCTCTTCTCTTCAACCTCTCTGCATTTCTCTCCCATAAGTCCTGAAGTGCTGATATTTTCCGGCGACTGAGGTGCTGGTCGAAGTGGAGGTTTTGTTGCTGCTGTTAACATAAACTCCGAGCTGTTTTATCCTGGTGGAGATATTGCGCACATCCCAAACGCAGCAGGTAGGGGGCAATAATCTCTTCAAGAGCAGCCAGGACTTCGAGCAAGGCCTGGTGACTCAGTTGTGATTATTTTATTGGCATTTTGTATCTGTAAACCTTTATTTCAGTCACTGTTGAAAGCTATGGTTTCGGGTACATCTTTCTTTCTCTCTTCGTTATTTCAGTTACTGATTTTGTTTACCTGCATGTTTTGTTTTGTTAACTGTGGTCTTGTCCTAAACTTGTTAAATTCTTTATACACTTGCCTCTATGTTGCTATACTTGTTAGTGAGATTCTCAACATTCTTGAAGAGATTATTAGTTATTTAGAATTTAGCATAATGGTTAACGAAAGTGAGGTTATCGTTGGTGGTGGTAGCAGTTCGGGTGTAACTGCTGGGGCCATTGATTGGACCACCTATAGTTTGCCACAGGCTATTGAACTAGCCGGTTTACCGGAGAAATTCAACGGTGGCATTGGCTTTTCTCGCTGGCAGAAAAGGATGAAGCTGTGGTTGACTATAAAGGGTCTGTGGCCGGTTGTGGAATATGAGAAACCAGTAGTGGATCAAGAGAAGGCTGACACAGTTAAGGCTTTTGCGAAGTGGGATGAGAAGGATGGAGTGGCTAGAGCGGCCATTCTTGCGGCACTAACAAACACTTTGTTTGATGTCTATTCTTTTGATGCCTACTCTGCAAAACTCTTATGGGAGAAGCTGGACCAGACACATAATACTGACTCACAAGGTCTAGAAAAGTATTCTGTGGCAAGGTTCCTCGAGTTCAAGCTGGTGGATAATAAGTCCATGACTGAGCAGGTGCATGAGTTCGAGATGATAGTGCATGCTTTGAAGGAGTCTGGAATGAATCTCCCGGAGAAGTTCAAGGTGATGAGTGTGATTGAAAAACTCCCGAAGTCTTGGGAAGAGTTCGCTCTCTCCCTGAAAAGACAGAAAGGAGAGATCACCTGGACCAACCTTATGCTGGACATCTCGGTGTAAGAACAACACAAGTCCAAACAGGGACATGTGATGCCAACTGAACACGGTACCTCGAAGGTAAACATAGCAACTGTAGGACAAAAGAGGAAAGCTTTTGCTAAGAAAGCTAATAGTAATAAACCTAAGAGTGACAAGGACAAGGCCAAGAAACCCAAGGCAAACAAACCATGCTGGTCTTGTGGGCAGGTTGGGCACTGGAGTAAGGACTGCCCTACGAAGAAAGCGAAGAAAACCGAGGTAGCACAAGCAAATGTTGTGCTTGGAACCGCAAGTGGGCCTGTAGTGAACATGGTTGTTGGTGAGGCTATGGCTTCTGAAACCAACGTTGACCGGTATGTATCCTACAACCCTGTGATATTTTCTACCTATCTGTCAAATGAATGGTTGATAGATACTGGAGCTAATGTACATATTTGTGCTGATATTAGTTTATTTGTATCTTATCAACACAGTCATAGCTTGACTGTGAAGATGGGGAATGCTAGTGTTGCTCAAGTACATGGAGTTGGAAACGTGGATCTGAAGTTCCCTTCAGGACGTATTCTATCTCTGACGAGAGTGCATCATGTTCCCAACATGCGTAGAAATATAATAAGTGGAAGCTGTTTAGTTTCTAGTAGTTTTGAAATTTCGTTCAAGTGTAATAAAGTAGTTCTTATTCACACTGGTACATTCTTTGGCAAGGGTTACTTGTCAAATGGTTTATTTGTTATTAATGCGGATCCCGTTTTGGGAAATTTGATTAATAATGTTATTCCTACTGTTAATTGTATTGAATCCTCAAATATATGGCATGCTAGACTAGGTCATTTAAACTTTGGTGCTCTTAAGAACATGATGAACTTAGAGTTGATTCCAAAATATACCATAGAAAAGAATTCTAAATGTCAAGTATGTGTGTCTGCTAAACAGATAAGGAAACCTTTTCATAACGTTGTTAGGGATTCAGACTTGTTAGATTTAGTACACACTGATATTTGTGAATCTGGTGGTGTATTGACCAAGGACCAGTTTAGATACTTCATTACTTTTATAGATGATAGTAGTAGATATTGTTATGTTTATTTACTTAGACATAAGGATGAAGCACTTAGTAAATTCATTATATATAAAACTGAAGTAGAAAAACAAACTAGTAAGTTACTTAAAAGATTGAGATCTGATAGAGGTGGTGAGTATACGAGTAATGCTTTTAATGAATTTTGTGCAAACAATGGTATAGTTCATGAAGTTACTCCACCATACACACCTGAGTCTAATGGGGTTGCTGAGCGAAAGAACAGAACATTTAAAGATATGATTAATAGTATGCTTATTAACTCTGGGTTTCCTAAATACATGTGGGGAGAGGCTCTAAATACGGCTTGCCATATTTTGAATAGAGTCCCTCTGAAACACATGGATAAAACACCCTTGGAGTTATGGAAAGGCAGGATGACTAGTCTTAAGTATCTTCGTGTGTGGGGGTGCCTTGCTAAGGTGCTTGTTCCTGAACACAAGAGAAAGAAACTAGGTCCAAAGACTGTTGACTGTATCTTTCTGGGCTATCTTGAAACCACTACAGCTATGAGATTTTTAGTGTTAAAATCTGACATAGATGGTATAGTGGCAAACACGATAGTTGAATTTCGAGATGCGACATTCTTTGAGGATGTCTACCCTATGAAGACTGGAATACCTGAAACAACTTCTGAGGAAGATCCTACTCACACATCAAGTTCTATTCCTGATCATGTGGAAAAGATGACAAATATGGGGGCGGAACCTAGTAGTAGATCTATTCCTAAGGAATTAGAGGAACCAAGGAGAAGTAAGCGTGCAAAAATAGTCAAGGATTTTGGAGGTGATTTCATCACTTACAATATCGAGGACGAACCTTTAACTTTCCGGCAAGCTATGGATCCTTCTGAGTCAAGGCACTGGAAGGGCGCTGTCAAGAGTGAAATTGACTCTATTGTTTCCAATGGAACATGGGAGTTGGTTGATCTCCCTCCTGGGTGTTCTACTATTGGGTGCAAATGGGTCTTTAAAAGGAAGTTGAACCCTGACGGCTCAATAGATAAGTACAAAGCTAGACTGGTAGCTAAGGGTTTTAAGCAAAAGGAAGGAATTGATTATTTTGATACATACTCTCCGGTTGCAAGAATGGTAACAATCCGAATGCTTATAGCATTGGCTACAGTCCATGGTCTTATCATCCATCAGATGGATGTAAAGACGGCTTTTCTTCATGGTGAACTTGAGGAAGAGATTTATATGGATCAGCCTGATGGATTTGTTGCATCAGGCAATGAAAGGAAAGTATGTAAGTTGATCAAGTCCATCTATGGCTTGAAACAAGCTCCCAGAGATTGGCATAAAAAGTTTGATGAAACTATATTGCCTTTCAGTTATAAGATTAATGAAAGTGATAAGTGTGTCTACACTAAAGTTAAAGGTAATGAGTGTGTTATTTTGTGCCTATATGTGGATGATATTTTATTGTTTGGAACCAATATTGAGATTATTAACGAGACTAAAGAATTCTTGAAAAGGCATTTTGAAATGAAGGATATGGGTGAGGCAAGTGTGATTCTTGGAATCAAATTGATTCAGTCCACTGAAGGAATAACCTTGACTCAATCTCATTATATAGAGAAATCTATACTTGAGAAATATGGTTATTCACAGTGTAGAATCGCTAGTACACCTTATGATTCGAAAGTTGCCCTTGTCAAGAATACTTCAGGAGTGTCTGTGTCTCAGTTAAGGTATTCTCAGATTATTGGGAGCTTGCAGTATCTTGCTAACTGTACTAGACCAGATATTTCATATTCTGTGTCTAAATTGGCGAGATATACAAGCTGTCCAAACAGAACTCATTGGGATGCTCTTGATAGAGTACTTAGATATCTAAAAGGCACAATGAACCTTAGTTTACACTACAGGAGATTTCCTGGTGTGCTTGAAGGGTACAGTGATGCAAGTTGGATAGCTAAGAAGTCTGGTTCCAATGGAGTGACTGGATACGTGTTCACCTTGGCTGGTGGAGCGATATCCTGGAAGTCAAGCAAACAGACTATTGTTACTCGGTCTACTTTTGAGGCTGAGTTGTGTGCACTTGATGCCACAGGGACGGAGGCTGAATGGTTACACGGACTTATGTCTGCAATACCTGTAGTAAGCAGACCGCTTCCTGCTATTGCTATTCACTGTGATAGTCGAACAACTATCGACAAGATTAGCAGTAAAAAGCATAATGCTAAAACTAAGAGACACATCCAAGTTAGACTCAAGTCTATAAGGGGTTTAGTGACTGATAGGATCATAGCTATAGAGTTCATAGGAACTCAGAATAATATAGCTGATCCTCTTACTAAAGGACTGGAACCTGCAGTGGTCCTTAAGTCAAGGTTGGGGATGGGATTGTCAACCCATCATAATTCATCAACAGTGGGAACCCAATACACATGAGAGGAGATCCCTCGAAGTGTATTCAATGGGTAACAACAAGCTGTAAGGATGAGTTGGTAGTACCTTTGCTACATAGATGATACTATAGTATCTGAGTCTATCCCCTGTAAACCTAGAAGGTACTGACACTGCCAGAAAAGCAAGAGTGTTAAAACTCTGAATGGGATCAAGTCATTTGACGAGATAGAGGCAGTATATCTCTGGAGATGCCCAGCTAAGCGAATGTAATTGTGTGGTCGCAATTAGAGGATAGGGTTAATCCTTGAAGCATTCGACGAACAGGATTGAGACATGACCATTAATGTCTCAAAGCCGTAGATTGGCACCATAACCTTTGACTTGTCGTCGTCTATGGAATATGGTTATACTAAACGGATTAAGATTCAAGGTGAAACATTCCATCTGAGTCCGATAGCCATTGAAGTAGAGGAATTAGGAGGGTTCAAACCCGGAAGGGTACCGACTCTGAAAAACAAGTCATGATGGGAAATTGATCACATTTCTTTATGGATTTGTGGGGGATTGTTAGAAAATTAGGATTTTAGAGCTTAATTTAATTATGTTCTTGATGTTAATCCTAAAATCTAATGATTGGAAATTGTTCAATGATATTTGAACTTAAATTTTCATGTATGGTTTTAAGAATTTTCTTAATGAAATCCATATGAAATGAGAGATGAAAGTAGCTTGGAAAAGCTTGGAAAATTTGAGAATGTTTGTCCCATATTGAAATAAATAAAGGGGGTTGTGTGCTTTATATGGTATTACCCACATGAGTAGTATACAACTACTAAGGTGTGTGATGGTCCATTGTGTTGTTGTATGCTTCACGCGCGCGCGCCCCGCCCCGCCACGCACCGCACCGCACCGGACCGGACCGGACCGGACCGGGTCGGGTCGAAGGGCGATTTGGGCGAATGTCTCGGCGTCTCGCGTACGCGAGGCGACCTGGGCGAGGATTTTATTTATTTGAGAATTATTTTAATTCGAATTTATTTATCGGTGATTGGATTATTGGGCTGGGTTCTGAAATAGGCTAAGTAGTCTAAATATATTGAACCTGCAAATAATCTGATCTGTAACAAGTTCTGATATAAGAATCAGAACTTAAGAACTGATGAATAAAATCAGAACTTAACAAGTTCTGATATCAGAATCAGAACTTAAGTACTGATGAGTCGAATCAGAACTTAAGTACTGATGACTCGAATTAGAACTTAACTTAAGTTCTGATAATAATGTGGGTGTTAATGTGAAAAGCTGTTACAAATAATTTAAATTCAAAAGCTGTTCAGTTTTGATTTTTTCATTTATGAATTCAAAATCTGATCAGTTTTGATTTTTTCATTAATGGAGCAGTTTAATTCAGACATTAAGTGTGTGGACAGTTTCATTTTTCCTCTCCTATAAATAGAGGCTAAACTGAATGAATAGAACACACTACATTCTCATCTCTTCTCTTCAACCTCTCTGCATTTCTCTCCCATAAGTCCTGAAGTGCTGATATTTTCCGGCGACTGAGGTGCTGGTCGAAGTGGAGGTTTTGTTGCTGCTGTTAACATAAACTCCGAGCTGTTTTATCCTGGTGGAGATATTGCGCACATCCCAAACGCAGCAGGTAGGGGGCAATAATCTCTTCAAGAGCAGCCAGGACTTCGAGCAAGGCCTGGTGACTCAGCTGTGATTATTTTCTTGGCATTTTGTATCTGTAAACCTTTATTTCAGTCACTGTTGAAAGCTATGGTTTCGGGTACATCTTTCTTTCTCTCTTCGTTATTTCAGTTACTGATTTTGTTTACCTGCATGTTTTGTTTTATTAACTGTGGTCTTGGCCTAAACTTGTTAAATTCTTTATACACTTGCCTCTATGTTGCTATACTTGTTAGTGAGATTCTCAACGGTTGGTAGTAGAATGTCTATGATTGGTTATGTATTTACTCTGGGTGGTTCATTTGTTAGTTGGAAGGCAACTCTGCAACCTACAGTTACTTTGTCTACTACGGAGGCAGAGTACATGGCGTTGATTGAAGCTGCTAAAGAGGGAATATGGCTAAAAGGACTACTTTGTGATCTTGGTATGCATCATGATTAGTCTTTTGTGTATTGTGATAGTCTCACTGCATAATGCTTAGCCAAGGTTCAAGTCCATCATGAGAAGGACTAAGCACATATATGTGAGATATCATTTCCTGAGGAATGAGAAGAGGATTAAGGTGAAGACAGTGGGTACTGCTAATTTTTCCACTGATATGTTCACCAAGTATGTTCCACACGGCAAGTTCCAACATTGTTTGGACTTGTTAAATATTTTAAACTGTTAATAAGGGCCATGAAGGGCAATTTGAGGTAGGAGAGTTTTTATGTTACCGTTCGCATTATTATGGTGGATCTAGTACATCTGTTTTTGTGAGAGGAAAAAAGTAATGTGGAGATTTGTTAGAATATGCCCTCTTCTACATATTATGAAGGGCAATCAACATTTTGGGCTTATTTTCTGGACTTTTCTATAACCGCTTAAGCGTACTATATAAACTCTCTAGGTCATAATCTAAACGTATGTTGTAATCTATATCCTCAAAATCAATTAAACTTTTCTCTTATGCATATTTGTGTTCTTTCTTTACTTTTATTATAATCTTTCTTGAGTCCGTATAGTTGATCTTCTGAGAAAAGTTTAGTTGGATAATGCTAAACCAATATTTTTAACATATATGAACAGCTTGTATTTTTAACATTGCCTTATTCCCCTCTTCGTTAAGATGTCATCACACAATATCAAAGTATAGTTGGAGCATTTCATTACTTAAAGCACACAGTCAACTACGGTAATTTTTTTGACCAACTCTTCTGTATTTGTGGTCTTATTCAGATTCTGATTGTGGGGTTGTAGTCTTGATTGACGATCAACCAGTGGTAATTGTGTATTCTTTGGTGGTGATAGCATATCATGGAGTTCTTGTAAGCAACATAGTGCCGGTACAGAAGCTGAATTTAAAGGCCTTGCGAATGCTACTATGCTGAACTTATGTGGATCGAAAGTCTCCTCAATGAACTTAATGTTGGTTAATCTCAAACATGTTTATGTTTGTTTGTCTTAGTTATAGCATGCATGATTAGTTAGCTTCATTTGAATAAGTCATATAGGAGTTTCTATTTTGTAGAAATGGTCAGGTAGTTCAGTTTCACTAGGAGTTTGTTGGGAGTATGGCCTAATTTGTAGCCATGTCTCTATAGTGAATTTCCTCTGTATAAGTATTATTTTGCTTAATGAAAAATGCAGGTCTTTTGACAGGCAAACACTCTGAGTATTACTTCTATATTAAACAGTTTATATATATGTTGTGTTTAAAAACAAGAATTGGTATCAGAGCATAAGATCTTGGTGAATGTCAAAAACTCAAACGATGGATACTAGTAAAGGAAAATGGATCAATAGGACTGTCTTATCCAATGCTGGCAAGGAGTAATTATAACACATAGGCCCTAAAAATGAAAGTCTTTATGCAGGTCCAAGGTGTGTGGAATGTAGTGTCACCGAGTGATGAGAAAGTTGTCACTGATGACAGGAATGATAAGGTCGTAATGGCCATGATGTATCAGGGGCTTCCTAAGGATATGTTATTGTATGTGGTTCAGAAGAAGACTACCAAGGAGATTTAGGAGGCTGTCAAGAATTTGTGTCAAGGGTCAGACAAAATGAAGGTTGCACGTGTACAAACTCTGAAATCAGAGTTTAAAATAGTATCAATGAAGGAAAGCGAACAAGTGGACGATTTCTACATGAGAATCAATGGTTTAGTCACAAACATTCGAACACTTGGTGAAGAGATAAATGAGTCGTATGTTGTCAAGAAATTCTTGAGGTCTGTTCCTCCAAAGTTTCTGCAAATTACGTCCACAATGGAGCAATTTGGAAATCTCGACACCATGACTATGGAAGAAGTTGTGGGCTCTCTCAAGGCACACGAAGAACGTCTAAGGGGTAAAAGTGACAACAGTGAGAGTCAGCTACTGTTGGCAACAGAGGAATGGGAGAGAGGCGAAGGAGGTGAAGACAAGCTTCTGTTAACCAAGGAAGAGTAGATGAAACGTACTAACACTGGGGGGAACCTCGAACTACAAAGGAAGGGGACGTGACAAGGGCAACGTGAAGTGCTACAACTGCAACATTTATGGCCACTATGTCTCTGAATGTCGTAAGCCGAGAAGAAATTAAGAAATAAAATAGGAGGCCAACATGACAATGGTGAATGACAATGAGCCCGCTCTACTCCTGGCTAAACATGATAAGGAGGAACCAGAACTGAAACTACTGCATGAGGAACGTGTAGTGTCATCATTATTGCCAAAGGTTGGGGGCAAAGATAGTGAATCAAACATTTGGTATTTGGACAACGGAGCTAGTAATCACATGACAGGTTTCAAATCAAAATTTTCGAGTCTAGATTAAAGCTGGGGAGGTACGGTTTGGAGATGGCTCGACCGTGAGAATTGAAGGAAAGGGGACAATTATGCTACTGTGCAAGAATGGCGAGGAAAGGGCTTTAAACGAGGTATTTTACATTCCGAGTTTGCGTAATAATATAATAAGCTTAGATCAAATGTCTGAAAATGGTGACAAAGTGGTCCTTAGAGATTAATATTTGTGGATTTTCAATAAACAAGAACGATTGTTGATGAAAGTGAAACGGTCACCAAATAGGCTATATAAGATAATTATTGAAACTTGCAAGAATGTATGTTTGATGTCTGTGAGTGATGAGGTTTCAAGCTTGTGGCATAAACGGTTGGGTCACTTAAACTATCATGCAATGGAATTGATGTGGAAGTACAAAATGGTATATGGCCTACCGAAGATGCAAGCCTCAGAGGGAGTGTGTCAGAGGTGCATTTTGTCCAAGCAAACGAGGAAACCAGTGCCAAGCAAAGCAAAGATCAATGCTCAAAATATGTTGGAATTGATTCATGCCGATCTCTGGGATCCTATCTCTCCTGAAACCAACTCGGGCTACAGATATTTTTTCTTACTTGTAGACGACTATAGTCGTTACATGTGGGTGTACTTTCTCAAAAGTGAAAGTGTTTGTCCTAAATCCAATCATGTATGATGAGTTAGGAAGAACTTTCTTGTATTCCTATTTGATTTCATTTTGAATTAATAAAAGACTTGTTATATTTTTATGGGCTTTATCTATTTAAAGTGTATTAAATAAGGTGTTCCATAGTTTAGAGTAAAGCTTCTAGAATTATAATGAGATTATAATAATGAGATCTAGAAGATGACAACTCTGGACTTAAACAGTTCCTGATCATAGGATAACTAATCGGATGTTAGTGGATCCGCAAAGATTGGTACATACTATGCTTGCTCCCTTCAGGAGGATGTCTGTTCTCATAGGCATTTATGTGGTGACACTATAGCTGGTATGTAGGTGCTTATTAGGGAATAAGTTCACTGAACATGACTTGATAAGTTGAACAACTAATGAAGATTACTCACGTGTCAATAGTTATTCACTGAGTGATAGTTGTACAAGTGTCCTTAGACTTGAGATCGTTAAAGGTATCTTATATATAATGAACTGTGTTTTGGTTTAGTCCTTAGTCTCAAGGACATCCATTAGGTCTATTCAAGGCATAGGGATTTGTGTATAAAGATAGTTAACGTCAATAGAGGATCTACCCCTTCCAGTATAGGAAGAGAATATCCTATGTTATTCTTAGTATGCGAGTTCTGGAATCTCTGGCCAGAGTGTATGAAATTAGAAAGGAGTTTCTAATTTGCATTAATATGAACTTTGCATTATGAATAAGAAATCATATGATTAAATTTGATAGGCTTGACACAAGATCCATGCCTTGTATTTAATCGGGATATTATAAGGGTAGAAGGAATTCATTGTACGGTAACTAGTCACTGACAGGTTCTTGATATTCTAAGCAGTGAATTCATATTATCCGGATAGTCGTGATATGCTGAGAAGCATCACTCACGATGTAGAATAAATATAATTAATCAGTAATTATATTTAGTGAATTTTAATATTCATATAAATAATTAATAAAAGTTTATTATTATTTATTTCTACTACCGGCATAATATTGAACCTACAGGGTCACGCCATAAAAGAATATTTTCTTTGATGAAATAATGAGAGAGAGAATTATTTTCTAAATAGTTAAGAAAAGAAATAATGATTAAAATAGTTTTAATTATTATTAAAGCATTTTATGAAGATAAAATGTGGGGGTTAATATATATAAAGATATATTATAAAACCCTAGGAGAGTCCTATAAATAGAATGAGATGGATGGCTCAAATGGAGAACACACACAATTTTGGTTTTGTGAAAACCCTAACCTCCATCTTCTTCTTCTCTATCTCTCTCCCAAAAACTCCATTTTTATAAAAGCTTAGTTTTATAAAAAGGTTCATCGAAGCGGATCGTTCTTGGTGGATACCGGTAGAGTGCTTCACACACTAAGGAGCAACTGCTAGCACTCCAATTTTATAAAGCTTCGATTCACGAGGTATGGTTTTTATTCCTCAGTTTTTCCCTTTTATACGTATTTCTATATGTGGGGTATATGGTTTTTACGGAATAATTGTTATTTCATGCTTCCGCTCATCCGTAAATTCCTTCATTGGCATCAGAGCCAGGTTCTGCATATAGAGATTCATATAAAAAAAATCAGATTTTTTAATGCATGTATGGATTTATTATGATTTTGCAAGTTTATTTGGATTTAATTATGAATTAATTCGAAATAATTTTTGCATGAGATTTTGACTACTGATCTGGGTTCTACAAGTGTTGTAGATCATCTAGATATTTTTTTCATAATTTTGTGATGTGTAGATTATTTGTTATGAATTTTTTTTTTAAAATTGTTTTAAATAAAATTCATAAAATAATTATGCATGTGAATAATTATGATTAAAATTTGTACAAGGACCCATGGCTGATTTGGTATTTTTTCAGCTACTCCCTGATTTAAGAAATTATATTATTTTGATTTTTATTAATTTATTAATTAACTGTTAATTAATTTATTAATAAAAAAATTAAAATAATTAAAATATTAATAAGAGTTATTAATAAGGGAGTAAAGGGAAAGGGGGGTTACATCTCCTAAATTGTAACAGCAGCAGAAAGGCAACAGGCATTAGCAGTGAAGAAAAAAAAAAGGAAACGACAGGGCTGACAGAAAAAAAAACGAAGAGAAAAACGAAGATGTACCCGAAACCATAACTTTCAAACGTGAGTGAAAATAATGGTGCACGGATACAAAACGCCAAGAAACTACGATCACAACTGAGTCACCAGGCCTTGCTCGAAGCCCTTGCTGCTCTAGAAGAGAATATTGCCCCCTACCTGCTGCGTTTGGGATGTGTGCAATATCTCCACCTGGATAAAACAGCTCAGAGTTTGTGTTAGCAGAAGCAACAAAACCTCCACCTCGACGTGCACCTCAGTCGCCAGAAAACTAAACTAACAGCACCTCGAATTTATATTTTTGGGAGAGAAATGCAGAGAGGAAGAAGAGAAGGAGAATGTTGTGTGGTGTGTAAAATACATTCACTTTAGCCTCTATTTATAGGAGAGGAAAAGTGAAACTGTCCACACACTTAATGTCTGAATTAAACTGCTCCATTAATAAAAAAATCAAAACTGATCAGATTTTGAATTTAAATTATTTGTAACAGCTTTTCACTTAACACCCACATTATTATCAGAATATATCAGTTACAGATCAGATTATATATTCATGTCCAGGTTCAATAAATTAGACTAAGCCCACGAACCCAGCCCAACAATTATAGTAATAATAATAATAATAATAATAATAATAATCCACTCACTGATAAATAAATTTGAATTAAAATTAATTCTCAAATAAATAAAATCCTCGCCCAGGTCGCCTCGCGTACGCGAGAAGCCGAGACATTCGCCCAAATCGCCCTTCGACCCGACCTAGTGCGTGGCATGGCGGGGCGGGGCGGCGGCGGCGTATGTGTGTGTGTGCGCGTGTGTGAAGCACACAACAACACAATGGACCATCACACACCTTAGTAGTTATATACTACTCATGTGTGTGATACCATATAAAGCACACAACCCCCTTTATTTATTTCAATGTGGGACAAACATTCTCAAAAATTCCAAGTTTTTCCAAGCTACTTTCAACTCTCATTTCATATGGATTTCATTAAGAAAATTCTTAAAACCATACATGAAAATTTAAGTTCAAATATCATTGAACAATTTCCAATCATTAGATTTTAGGATTAACATCAAGAATATAATTAAACTAAGCTCTAAAATCCTAATTTTCTAACAATCCCCCACAAATCCATACAGAAATGCGATTAATTTTCCATCATGACTTGTTTTTCAGAGTCGGTACCCTTCCAGGTTTAAACCCTTCTAATTCCTCTACTTCAATGGCTATCGGATTCAGATGGAATGTTTCACCTTGAATCTTAATCCGTTTAGTATAACCATATTCCATAGACAACGACAAGTCAAAGGCTATGATGCCAATCTACGGCTTTGAGACATTAATGGTCATGTCTCGATCCTGTTCGTCGAATGCTTCAAGGATTAACCCTATCCTCTAATTGCGACCACACAATTACATTCGCTTAGCAAGGCATCTCTAGAGATATACTGCCTCTATCTCGTCAAATGACTTGACCCCATTCAGAGTTTTAACACTCTTGCTTTTCTAGCAGTGTCAGTACCTTCTAGGTTTACAGGGGATAGACTCAGATACTATAGTATCATCTATGTAGCAAAGGTACTATCAATTCATCCTTACAGCTTGTTATTACCCATTTAATACACTTCGATGGATCTCCTCTCATGTGTATTGGGTTCCCACTGTTGATGAATTATGATGGGTTGACAGTCCCATCCCCAACCTTGACTTCAGGACCACTGCAGGTTCCAGTCCTTTAGTAAGAGGATCAGCTATATTATTCTGAGTTCCTATGAACTCTATAGCTATGATCCTATCAGTCACGAAACCCCTTATAGACTTGAGTCTAACTTGGATGTGTCTCTTAGTTTTAGCATTATGCTTTTTACTGCTAATCTTGACGATAGTTGTTCGACTATCACAGTGAATAGCAATAGCAGGAAGCGGTTTGCTTACTACAGGTACCGAAGACATAAGTCCGTGTAACCATTCAGCCTCCATCCCTGTGACATCAAGTGCACACAACTCAGCCTCAAAAGCAGACCGAGTAATTATAGTCTATCTATTTGACTTCCAGGATATTGCTCCACCAGCCAAGGTGAACACGTATCCAGTCACTCCATTGGAACCAGACTTCTTAGCTATCCAACTTGCATCACTGTACCCTTCAAGCACACCAGGGAATCTCCTGTAGTGTAAACTAAGGTACATTGTGCCTTTTAGATATCTAAGTACTCTATCAAGAGCATCCCAATGAGTTCTGTTTGGACAGCTTGTATATCTAGCCAACTTAGACACAAAATATAAAATATTTGGCCTAGTACAGTTAGCAAGATACTGCAAGCTCCCAATAATCTGAGAATACCTTAACTGAGACACAGGAACTCCTGAAGTATTCTTGACAAGGGCAACTTTCGAATCATAGGGTGTACTAGCGATTCTACACTGTGAATAACCATATTTCTCAAGTATAGATTTCTCTATATAATGAAATTGAGTCAAAGTTATTCCTTCAGTGGACTGAATCATTTTGATTCCAAGAATCACACTTGCCTTACCCATATCCTTTATTTCAAAATGCCTTTTCAAGAGTTCTTTAGTCTCGTTAATAATCTCAATATTGGTTCCAAACAGGAAAATGTCATCCACATATAGCCACAAAATAACACACTCATTACCTTTAACTTTAGTGTAGACACACTTATCACTTTCATTAATCTTATAACTGAAAGACAAAATAGTTTCATCAAACTTTTTATGCCAATCTATGGGAGCTTGTTTCAAGCCATAGATGGACTTGATCAACTTACATACTTTCCTTTCATTTCCAGATGCAACAAATCCCTCAGGTTGATCCATATAAATCTCTTCTTCAAGTTCACCATGAAGAAAAGCCGTCTTTATATCCATCTGATGGATGATAAGACCATGGACTGAAGCCATTGCTATAAGTATTCGGATTGTTACCATTCTTGCAACCGGAGAGTATTTATCAAAGTAATCAATTCCTTCCTTTTACTTAAAACCCTTAGCTACCAGTCTAGCTTTGTACTTGTCTATTGAGCCGTCAGGGTTCAACTTCCTTTTAAAGACCCATTTGCATCCAATAGTAGAACACCCAGGAGGGAGATCAACCAACTCCCATGTTCCATTAGAAATAATAGAGTCAATTTCACTCTTCACAGCGCCCTTCCAGTGCCTTGAATCAGAAGAATCCATAGCTTGTCGGAAAGTTAAAGGTTGGTCCTCGATATTGTAAGTGATGAAATCACCTCCAAAATCCTTGACTACCTTTGCACGCTTACTTCTCCTAGGTTCCTCTAGTTCCTTAGGAATAGAGCTACTACTAGGTTCCGCCCCCATATTTGTCATCTTTTCCACATGATCAGGAATAGAACTTGATGTGTGAGTAGGATATTCCTTAGAAGTCGTTTCAGGTATTCCAGTCTTCATAGGGTAGACATCCTCAAAGAATGTCGCATCTCGAAATTCAACTATCGTGTTTGCCACTATACCATCTATGTGAGATTTTAACACTAAAAATCTCATAGCTGTAGTGGTTTCAAGATACCCCAGAAAGATACAGTCAACAGTCTTTGGACCTAGTTTCTTTCTCTTGTGTTCAGGAACAAGCACCTTAGCAAGGCACCCTCACACACGAAGATACTTAAGACTAGTCATCCTGCCTTTCCATAACTCCAAGGGTGTCTTATCCATGTGTTTCAGAGGGACTCTATTCAAAATATGGCAAGCCGTATTTAGAGCCTCTCCCCACATATATTTAGGCAACCCAGAGTTAATAAGCATTTTATTAATCATATCTTTAAATGTTCTGTTCTTTCACTCAGCAACACCATTAGACTCAGATGTGTATGGTGGAGTAACTTCATGAACTATACCATTGTTTGCACTAAATTCATTAAAAGCAGTACTCGTATACTCACCACCTCTATCAGTTCTCGACCTTTTAAGTAACTTACTAGTTTCTTTTTCTACTTCAGTTTTATATATAATGAATTTACTAAGTGCTTAATCCTTATGTCTAAGTAAATAAACATAACAATATCTACGACTATCATCTATAAAGGTAATGAAGTATCTAAACTGGTCCTTGGTCAACACACCACCAAATTCAAAAATATCAGTGTGTACTAAATCTAACAAGTCTGAATCCCTAACAATGTTGTGAAAAGGTTTCCTTATTTGTTTAGCAGATACACATACTTGACATTTAAAATTCTTTTCTATGGTATGTTTTGGAATCAACTTTAAGTTCATCATGTTCTTAAGAGCACCAAAGTTAAAATGACCTAGTCTAGCATGTCATATATTCGAGGATTTAATATAGTTAACAGAAGGAATAACATTATTATTCAAATTTCCCAAAACGGGATCTGCATTAATAACAAATAAACCATTTGACAAGTAACCCTTGCCAAAGAATGTACCAGTGTGAATAAGAACTACTTTATTACATTTGAACGAAATTTCAAAACCACTAGAAACTAAACAGCTTCCACTTATTATATTTCTACGCATGTCGGGAACATGATGCACTCTCGTCAGAGATAGAATACGTCCTGAAGGGAACTTCAGATACACGTTTCCAACTTCATGTACTTGAGCAACACTAGCGTTCCCCATCTTCATAGTCAGGCTATGACTCTGTTGATAATATACAAATAAACTAATATCAGCACAAATATGTACATTAGCTCCAGTATCTATCAACCATCCATTTGACAGATAGGTAGAAAATATTACAGGGTTGTAGGATACATACCGGTCGACGTCGGTTTCAGAAGCCGTAGCCTCACTAACGACCATGTTCACTACAGGCCCACTTACAGTTCCAAGCACAGCATTCGCTTGCGCTACCTCAATTTTCTTCACTTTCTTCGTAGGGCAGTCCTTACTCCAGTGCCCAACCTGCCCACAAGACGAGCATGGTTTATTTGCCTTGGGTTTCTTGGCCTTATCCTTGTCACTCTTAGGTTTATTACTATTAGCTTTCTTAGCAAAAGCTTTCCTCTTTTGTCCTATAGTAGCTATGTTTACTTTCGAGGTACCGTGTTCAGTTGGAATCACATGTCCCTGTTTGGACTTATATTGTTCTTGCACCGAGATGTCCAGCATAAGGTTGGTCCAGGTGATCTCTCCTTTCTGTCTTTTCAGGGAGAGAGAGAACTCTTCCCAAGACCTCGGGAGCTTTTCAATCACACTCATCACCTTGAACTTCTCCGGGAGGTCCATTCCAGACTCCTTCAAAGCATGCACTATCATCTCGAACTCAAGCACCTGCTCAGTCATGGACATATTGTCCACCAGCTAGAACTCGAGGAACCTTGCCACAGAATACTTTTCTAGACCTTGTGAGTCAGTATTATATGTTTGGTCCAGCTTCTCCCATAAGAGTTTTACGGAGTAGGCATCAGAAGAATAGACATCAAACAAAGTATTTGTTAGTGCTGCCAGAATGGCCGCCCTAGCCACTCCATCCTTCTCAGCCCACTTCGCAAAAGCCTTAACTGTGTCAGCCTTCTCTTGATCCACTACTGGTTTCTCATATTCCAAAACCGGCCACAGACCCTTTATAGTCAGCCACAACTTCATCCTTTTCTGCCAGCGAGAAAAGCCAATCCCACCGTTGAATTTCTCCAGTAATCCGGTTAGTTCAACAGCTTGTGGGAAACTATAGGTGGTCCAATCAATGGCCCCAGCAGTTGCACCCGAACCGCTACCACCACCAACGATAACCTCACTTTCGTTAACCATTATGCTAAATTCTAAATAACCAATATTCTCTTCAAGAATGTTGTAAATTTCACTAACAAATATAGCAACAGCAAATCCAGGCCAAGACCACGGTTTACAAAACAAAGCATGCATGTAAACAAAATTAGTAACTGAAATAACGAGGATAAAAACGAAGATGTACCCGAAACCATAGCTTTCAAACATGACTGAAAATAATTGTACACAGATACAAAACGCCAAGAAAATACGATCACAGTTGAGTCATCAGGCCTTACTCGAAGCCCTGGCTGCTCTTGAAGAGAATATTGCCCCCTACCTGCTACGTTTGGGATGCGTGCAATATCTCCACCAGGATAAAATAGACGTGCACCTCAGTCACCGGAAAACTAAACTAACAGCACCTCGAACTTGTGTTTTTGGGAGAGAAATGCAGAGAGGAAGAAGAGAAGGAGAATTTTGTGTGGTGTGTAAAATACATTCACTTTAGCCTCTATTTATTGGAGAGGAAAAGTGAAACTGTCCAATAGAAACTGAATCAGCTGGATCTTTATAGAAAACAATTGATCTTGACAGAAGCTTCTTTTCATCAGGCTTGGCTGTCTCATACACAGTGTCCAAGGGGTTCTTCAAAGATATTTTTGAGTAGTTTGCCCTTGATTTAAGAATCATTTCAGCCTTTGGACACTTGATACAGGAAGATTGTCCTATTTCCAGATAGTTCATGCTCAACTCATGCACACTTATTTGCTTGACTTGAGAGTGATGGATGGATGACTTAACTGGCTCCTTGACAAGTTCAAACTTTTTTTGTATCTCCTCATCAATCTTCTCCCAGTTGACTAAACTCAACTCTTCCTTCTCAGCAACTTTCAAGTTAGCTGCTGCTGCTTGAATCAGATCTATACCATCTGCAACTTGTGGCTTTGAGACAGTAATTGAAGGCACAATTACTTTACTAATTTGTATCTGTAGCTTCTCCCCCTCACTTGGTCCTTTCTCCCCCTTTTTGTTATCATCAAGTCGAGGAGTCAAGCCTTATGCTTTAGCCAGCTGCATTAGAAGACTGGTCTGAGACTGTTGATTTTGAAGAATGATGACCACAGAGTTTTCAATAACTTGAACTCTGTCCTCCAATTTGGCCAGCTTCTTTTCAGCATCTGATTCTCTTCTCAGTCTCAATAGCAGATCCTGCATGGTACCATAGGGCATGATTGAATCCAGCTTCTCAGAATTGTAGGTCTTCAAGTCAGCTATATCATTTTTGAGTTCATCCACCCTCAGATTCTGTCTTAATTATTGTAGCTTCATGAGATATAGAGAATCTAGGTGGGCTTGAAGACTAGCCTTGGTACCAACATTTGAGGTGTTCTGAATGGCCTTTTGGATAGACATGATTTGTTTGACTAAGGATACATTGAATTTGTCCTGGTGTAGACTCCTTTGTCAATGCCCATTCAGGTAAATCTGGAATAGAACTTGGGCCTTCATCTCCCCCTAAGTTCATGCTTCCATCAAATGAAACAGAGTCATCATCATTAGAATTTACTCCAAATTCTTCAGATGGCTCACCAGCTGTAGGAGGCATCAAATTGACAGCAGCTTTATCCCTTTGTAGAAATTCTGAAGTATGTACTAGATTTAAAATCTTCTCTGCCTCCTCATTGCCCTGAGCAGCCAATAGTTGATAGGCTGACACAGGATGAGTAAAAGTGTCAGCGTCCAAGGAAATGTTATTAATTACAGCTTTGTAATATTGCTGAAATTGTCTTTCCTTTTCAGCATTATCCACAATCATTGACTCATGAGCAATGGCTGGATCCATCCTTATACCCTCTGTACCTGCTTTTCTCTCATGTTCTCTCTTTTGTTGTATCAGGGTCTCACCCTGGCTCCCCACCCTCTCACCCTTACCTTCACCTACTAAGGTGGGACTCCTCTCACTCCCTTTTGCCAATCCTGAAGAAGTGGATTGCAGATTTTCACTCATTTCCTCTCCTTTTGCCTGGGAGCAACCCAGCCTCTCACTCAAAACACTCTGCTCTCTCAATTCTAAGAGTGATTGTACAACCACTAAATCTTCTGCACTTGAAATAATTGAAGTTTGAAGTTATGCAGAGATACTCGACGGATGAGTGATATCCATCGAGTGAGTAGTTTTACTATCCGACGGATAACTGCTGTTAGGCTTATCCGTCAGGATACAATCACTACTCGACGGATGAGCAATATCCGTCGAGAGAGTAGAAATGAATGAGGTGGGAGTAGAAACTATTGTTGACTCTGTGCTGATTGAAGATATTTTAGGCACAGATGACACAACAGTTCCTGAAAGAATTGGAAAGTGAGCCAACAAATCATCTAAAAGATGATGCTCACTTGCACTAGATTTAGGCTACCCCAACATAGTTAAAAAGGGGAATCAGGAATTGATGTGTTTATCATATCCACATCCAGAGAATTTGTTGGTGAGTATGGTGTTAGAGGTGCTTCTATAATTGGAGATTTTGGCTGTGACTCCTGATTCTTCTAACCTTGAAATCAGGATGATTATTGACTTGCCTTATGTGATTGATGATGATTTCACTAGCCTCATCTTTAGACTTTAGGAAATATGTCCAAGAGAACTTTGAGAAATCTTCTACAATTACTAGGCAAAATCTTTTCCTTGAGATGGACAATACATTGACTGGTCCAAACAAATCCATGTGAAGCAGTTGCAAAGGTTCTTCAATTGTTGAATCAAGTTTCTTCCTGAAAGATGCTTTAATTTGCTTCCCTTTTTGGCAGGCATCACACAGTCCATCCTTTGAAAACTCCACTAGAGGAATGCCTCTGACCAGTTCTTTCTTTATCAGCTCATTCATGGTCTTGAAGTTTAAATGGGATAGCTTCTTGTGCCATAGCCAACTTTCGTCCTGACTTGCTTTACTGAGAAGACAAGTTACAGACTCTGCATTGCATGAGTTGAAATCAGCTAGGTACACATTTCCTTTTCTCACACCAGTGAGAACCACTTTGTTGCTTCTTTTATTTGTCACAACATAGGCTTCTGAATTGAAGGTTACTGAATTGCCTTTGTCACAAAGCTGGCTGATACTCAACAGATTGTGTTTGAGACCATCCACCAAGGCAACCTCCTCAATGATGATATTGTCCTTAGAAATCAAGCCATATCCCACAGTATAACCCTTGCTGTCATCTCCAAAAGTAATACTCGGGCCAGCTCTCTCCTTAAACTCTGTGAGCAGGGTAGAATCACCCGTCATGTGTCTTGAACAACCACTATCCAAGTACCAAAGATTCTTTTTGTTTCCCTGCACACATCAAAATCAAATTAAGTTGATTTTGGTACCCAAGTTTCCTTGGGTCCTGCCTTGTTAGCTTTCTTTTTCTGTTTCTTAGGTCTTATTTCATTTGACTTAGGAATTTCAGATTCATCCTTAGTCATTTGAGTTGGACCTTTGAAACCATTCATTGCAACAGAGTTATCATGCATATTATGACTAACAGGAAATGGCATGCTTGGTGTAAACATGTTATTCCAGTAAGGCATGCTAAATGGCATATGTGGCATACTATATGCAGCATAATAAGGATTAGGTGCAAATGGCATATTAGCAAACTCTACATTCATGTTCTGTGTAGGCATTGCATTAATAGGCATGGGAGACATGGCATTCATATTAGGAAATTGAGGCTGAACATACATGGGAGTAGGCATGGCAGATTTGCAACTAACAGATAAATGATTTACACTACCACACTTGACACGGATTTTTCTAGGAGCATATTTATCAGGTGTGTAGTTATTGTGTTTGTTAATTCCTACTTTACCATTCCTATTGTTTTTCCTTTTAGCCTCTGTTTTTACCTCAATTTTCTCAAGTCTGTCACGTAACTGTTTGACAGTCATGTGACCAACATTTGCCTTTTTCCCTTTCTTAACTTGACTCGACTCTCCTGAAACAATGTTCTTGGAAACAGACCCATACTTCTCATTCAGCTTAACTAGTTTGGCTTTACTAATGGGCTTGCTCACAGCCGACGGATGAGGATTTTCATCATTCGACGGATAACACTTTTTGTTATCTGACGGATAGTCCTCATCATCCTTGAGTCTACATCTGTTAGCAGTCCATCTACCAAATTAGGTTCTAGTTTCTCTTTGTACTTTTTCCAGGCTCTGAAAGACTCAATTCCTTGAACTTTGGTGATTTGAGCATGGACATCCCTGGATGTTTTCCATGCTTTAATCACCTCTTGTTCACGCTCGAGCTGCTTCTTTAAAATTTCTTCCTTTTTCAAGGACTCAATTAATTCCTCCTTGGCAATCTTACACTCAATTCTTAATTTCTCAAAATCAATAAACTGAGACTCAAGCACATTATTCCTCTCACTTAAAAACAAATTGTTTTCTTTGATTTTAGCATTTTCTTTAGTAAGAGACTTAAGTGTAACACGCAAATGATATAATTCTGTAGACATGTCATTTATGGCATCATTACACTCAGCTTTAGATAAATGTGCAAGGTTTAAAGTAATTACCTGATTGCTTGAGGAATTGTCTCTGTATCATCAGACTTGGCCATTAGGGCTAGATTGACATAGCTGACATCTTCATCTTCATCCAGACCATTTGCTGCCCAGTCATTTTCTTGTGTAATAAAAGCCCTTTCCTTTTGCTTGAGTAGATCAAAATATTTTTGCTTATAATCCACAGACTCAAACTTTTTCTTACTGGAATCTGACTTCGTACACTCCTGGAAAAATACCCTGCCAAGCCACATTTGAAACATTTGAATTTTGACATATCCACCATATTTCTATTTTGCTTGGCTGCTCCAAAGTTCTTCTTGAACTTGAGCTTGGCAAATCTCCTGGAAAGAAATGCTAGGTGCTCATCAATGTCTTCCATGTCATCTTGGCTCAATGAATCTTCACTTTCTACTACAATCCCCTTGCCCTTATTCTCACAGACCTTTCTACTAAATCTGTGCGAGCTCGACTTAAAGCGGAAAAATATTTTACTAATGTGGAGTTAATGCATGCTTAGAAATCCAACACCATAAGTGCTTGACTTAATTTATTAAATCGTTTTTTGTTTAATAATATGCATATCTTAATATGGGTAAACATATCATTAGAACGAAACTTGTTGGAGTCGAAGTACATAAAAATCAAAATCAATGACCTAGCAATGTTAAAACAAGTGAGACTAATCCAAGTGTTCACTTGTTTTATTAGTATGGACAATTTTAGTGTGGACAATTTGTGAGGTTTGCTCATGTGCTTCAATGATTTACCATGTATGGTTAGTGAAAAACTTGTGCTTAAAGTAATTAGTACATGACTCTACAGAAGTACCACATAATTGATGGATTTATGTAAATGAGACCATCTAAAATAATATATGTTTACAGGATAAATGCATAAATGTTGCTGATAACTAGAGAAGGTATATATGTATATATACTTCAAAATTTTCAAAATGAAACAACCTAGTATCACTATATTGTAATTGTTTGTAAGCACAAAGTGTAAAGTTGAGAATATTTTTTTGTGTATTATGAGTAAGTTGTCCAGTTTTCCGAATTTCAGTTCAAAAATAAAGTCTACTAAGAATAGTTTAAAAAATAAATCTTATTTATGGCTATTTATTATGTAAAAATAATAATATACTGTTGATATATAATAGATGATGTCAAAGATTACTGGAGCTAATAATATCATCAACATCTATGATCTGAGTATATCACATTTATGATCTGAGTATATCAGAAGATCAGAAGAGTTGAAGGCAGCAGGCAAGAGCAGAATCTCAAAGGATGGAAAATTTCTGAATGTAAAAGTTAGCTCTTTGTCAAGATACAGGATAGGGATGTTAGCTAGTTATCCTAATCCAGATTTTCTAAAACTAATAGAGGCTCTAACTGACACCCCCATCCTAGAAGAATTATACATATTTGTGCAGATTAAGAACATATTTGAGAAAGAATCAAAAAGCTCAGTCTTTACTTAATCATTGTAAGCTGTTAAATGTTCAATGCACAAGTGTTGTATCAACTTTTGTATCATTTTATTTTCATTCTTTAACTTGGGGTTAGTCTTGTTAACAGGAATGAATTTGTGATAAGCAATCTTCTCACAAATAGGGGAGATTGTTGTGCAAGACATGCCTGTATCATAACAAGACTAAGTCATACTGACAACCCTAAGATTAGTTGTATTGTAACCTTAATCTGTAATTCATACTTGTAACACTTAATGTCTGTAAAATGTAAATGGAGCAGACTGGAGCATTTTTCTCTAAACAGTGTCAAGCCTAAGAATTCTATCTGGAAGAAGATCAAGAAGATCATTCCTCAGAAGAATTATGACTGATCAGTAGGTTATAGTGCATATGTTGGTTCTTGTTTCCAGTCTTGTTCATTTCGTACTCGCCAGCATTGGCAAATTACTATTCTATACAGATTCAGATGGTTGTTCCGACCAGCAGCTTATTGTTTCACTCATTTCTCTTTCTTTATACTATCCACTGTGTAAAACAGAAGTTAACTGAGTTATTAAGTTAACACTGGTCCTCTAGTTATGTAGAACAATCAAGATAGAAAATTGTAAGTTCTCTCTCAAGAAAGAAGCTAAGTTCTAAAACAAGAACTTAGAGATTTTGTAGCAAAACACTGCTTGATTTTTAATATAAAATTAAGTGAGTTTTGAAGATCTTTGTTTTACATATTTGCACAGTTATTTATGTTTAACATCTACTCTACTAAATCATTGTTAACAACCAACTGCTAAAGCCAAAGTCGATCAAAATCACACATTTAAGTCAAAACACATTCACCCCCCCTGTGTCGTATTCATACCTAACAAGTGGTATCAGAGCAAAATCTGAAAGTAAACAGATTAGATCTTGGAAAAATGAATACACAAAAAATCAGTAGTATCAAGATTCATCCCTTTGATAAGGCCAACTACACTTTATGGAAAAAGAAAATGTTGCTGTTTATAAGAATGGCCAATCACCTTTACATTGGTATCCTCAAGAATGGGCCCTTCACTCCGGTGGTTAGAGTTGAGGAAACCACAGATGGAGATATGGTTATTCCAGCTCATTATGCTCCCAAGGATCCCTCTGAGTATACTGAACCTGAAAGAGAGAAAGTTTCCCTAGACAGTGTTTTGCAACTGATACTAATTGAGTCACTTAATAATGTAATGTATAATAACATTGTTAACTGTGACACTGCTAAACAGATCTAGGAAAAGATTAAAATACTTTGTGAAGGAACTGAGGAGGTTAGGTCAAATCAAAGAAGGATATTGATTTCTCTGTATGAGGGTTTTATGGCTAAACCAAAGGAGGGTATTACTGATGTGTTTGAAAGGTTTAATAAGCTGATAAATGACTTGCAGCTTCATGATAAATTTTATGATGTTGAAGAAGTGAATTTGAAGTTCTTGCTTACTCTCCCTGACCATTTGGAACAAAAGATCTCTGCAAACAGAGAAGGAAGGGATTTGAGTAGAATCATACTGGAAGTGCTTTATGGGGTTCTGAAAACTTATGAACTTGAAATGATTCAAAAGAAATCATTAAGGGTTGGTCAAGGATATGTACTGGACGGCTCAAGTGCACTAATTTTGAATGATGTCTAGACCTGCAATGATGAGCAAAGATCTCAAACTCCAGAAGTTTCTACAAGTGAGAAAAGAGCCAATGACACTAAAGAGCAAGTCATACTGGAATTGGATGAAGAAGATGAGTTCTACACTCTTGATGAGCTTGATGAGCTAGATAAATCAATGGCTTACTTGGCTAGAAAATTCTCTAACACTAGAGGGAAGAAACCAAGATTTTTCAAGAGCAAAGGACAGTCCTTCAACAAAGACAGCAGCTGGAAAGGAAAAGGGAAGTACACTCCTGATAGCAAAAATGGCTACAGAACTGGATTTGTTGATAGATCAAACATAAGGTGCTTTAATTGTGATGAGCTGGGCCATTTTGATACAGAATGTAGGAAACCCAAGAAGGCAAAGAAAGACAAAGCCTATCTTGAATTGGAAGCAAAGTATGATGCTCTTCTAAAGAAGCAACAAGGGAAAGCTTATATTGCTGAGGGTAAAAGCTGGGATGATTCAGATAATGATAAAGATGAAGAAGTTGGAAACTATGCACTCATGGCCTTGGAGCAAGGAGACTCTTCATCATCTAAATCACATGTACCAACTCTTACCATAATTGATTTAAATGTGAGTCAATATAAGGAAACTGTTGAAAAGATGAGCACAGAAATGTTCCACATTCATACAAGCATGGTTGCTGCAAATGAGGAAGTTAGTAGATTGAAAAAGATCAATGAAAAACTTGAGAATGAAAAACAAGAGACTGAATTATTGCTGGTTGAGCTTGATACTGCTAAGCAAGAAAATTCATACTTAAAGAACAAATTAAAGTGTGCAAGTGAAATTGAAGCAGTATTGAGAGAAAAGCTGGAGAAGAATGAAGTGAAGCTGCAATCCTTCAAAAATGCCTTTGATTTGATTGGCCAATATCATGAAAAGAACAAGACATGTGCAAACATCTTCATTGGTCTTGATTATGAGGGTCTGAACAACAAAAAGAAGTCTATCAGTGACAAAGGAAAATCAACTGAAACTGAGGATGTTCCAATTATTCTGAAGAAAGTTGAATCACCTTTGTTCAAGGCATGTGAAGTGAACTTCAATGAAGAAGAGTTGATCATCAAACAGGAGATAGCTGATGAGGACAAGGAAAAGGAAAGTGATGAGACAACTCAGTCTTCCATCTCTGTTGAAACACCAAAAGCCAATCAAGAAACTAAAGAGTCTGTGAAGGAGATTAAAGCTGAACAGGTCAAAAAGAAAAAGAAGAATAGAAATGGAAAGATTGGGATAAACAAAAGCAATAATTTTGCTTATGTTGCAAATGCTCCTAGAAAGAGGTGTGAGAATTTTGAATCAATGAATCACCTAACTCATCTTTGTAAAAAGATTGTTAGCAATCCACCTGAAGGAGTCTACAAGTACAATGAAGCTAAGGCTAATGATCCCTATTCATTCTATGACAAGTTTGATTGCTTTCCCTGCAACGTGAAAGTGATGAAGAGTTGCCACAAATTGAGAATTGATCTCATAGAATCAAATGTTGGTTCTATATCTAAAAGGGAAAATGCTCAACAGTCTATGAATTCCATTTTATCTGTAAATTCTCATTCTACCTCTGCAAAATCAGTTAACAAGAAGAAAGTGCCCAACACAGCTTGGGTAACTAAACATAATTAATCCTCATTGTGTGCAGGGCAAAGGAAAGAAGGTCATGTGGATCATTGATAGTGGATGTTCCAGGCATATGACAGGTGATAAGGCCCTGCTATCACAATTTGAGGAGATGGCTGGCCCTTTGGTGACCTTTGGAGACAACAGCAAAGGATTCACAATGGGATATGGCAAGATTGTTTCTGAAAATGTTATCATTGAAGATGTAGAACTAGTTGTTGGATTAGAAGTAAATCTCCTAAGTGTTAGTTAATTTGTAGACAGAGGTTTTCAAGTTGTTTTCAACAAAGAAGATTGTGTTTTTATTAGCAAAAAGGCTGGTGAAATTGCTCTTAAAGGAGTAAGAAAGGGAAGATTATTTGTTGCAGACTTAGACTCAACAAATAAGGATGGAGTGTGTTGTTTCTACACCAAGGCATCAGAAGAGCAAAGCAAATTATGGCATAAGAAGCTATCTCACTTGAATTTCAAAGCAATCAACACCTTAGTCAAGAAGGAGCTTGTGAGAGACATGCTCAGTCTGGAATTTGCTTAACTGGAAGTTTGTGAAGCTTGTCGGAAAGGAAAGATGAAAAGATCTAGTCACAAGTCAAAAACTGTGAATTCCATAAGTGCACCTCTACAACTTATTCACATGGACTTGTTTGGGCCAGTAAATGTCTTGTCCATTTCAAGGAACAAATATGCCCTTGTCATGGTTGATGATTTTTTAAGATACACTTGGGTTGAGTTCATGTACTCTAAAGATGAAACTCCAAACATTATAATTGAGCACATCAAGAAAATTGAGAAGCAAGCTGAAGGAAAAGTTAGTGTGAAAAGATTGAGAAGTGATAATGGAACAGAATTCAGAAACTCAACATTACATGAATTCTGCAAAAGCAAAGGCATTGTTCAAGAATTTTCAGCAGCTAGAACACCTCAACAAAATGGAGTAGTTGAGAGTAAAAATAGAACATTGGTTGAAGCTGCTAGAACTTTGCTACAAGATGCTCAATTGACAACTAGTTTTTGGGAAGAGACTGTTAATACTGCATGCTACACTCAAAACAGATATCTCATCAACAAAGCTCATGGAAAATCACCCTACTCAATCATGTCTAACAGGAAGCCTACAGTGAAGCATCTACATGTGTTTGGAGGCAAGTGTTATATTCTAAAAGACAACTCTGAATATGTAGGAAAATTTGACTCTAAAGTTTTTGAAGCAATTTTTCTGGGATATTCATTGAAAAGAACAGCCTACAAAGTTTATGTGATTGATCAAAAGAAAATTATGGAAAGCACAAATGTGACTTTTGATGATGACAAGTGTCCAGGCTTGGAATGCCTTGATGTAAATGATGTTGAAACCCTTGCATTTGAAAATCTAACCATTGATAGTGATTCTGATGAGGAAGATGAAGTTGTGGCACAACAAATGACAAATGAAGAGACCTCTGAACAAAATCATGGGAATGAAAGCTCACTTCAGACACCTGAATTTGATGGCACAAACTCAGGGGGAGAAGAAGAGAATAGAAATGACAGTCATGGTAATACTGAAGAAAATGATGAAGGCACTAGTCAACAGACACACACTAAAAAGTGGGATAGTAGTCATACAGTAGAAGCTATTATTGGTGATCCCTCAGCTGGTGTGAGAACTAGGAGTACAACTGCTAATAAATTCCTACATGCATGTTTTCTATCTCAAGTAGAGCCCAAGAAATCTGAAGAAGCCCTATTGGATCCTAATTGGATATGTGCTATGCAGGAGGAGCTGAATCAGTTTGAGAGAAACAAAGTCTGAAATTAGTTCCTGCACCAAAGAATAGAAGCATAATTGGAACTAAGTGGGTGTACAGGAACAAAATGGATGAAAATGGAATTGTTACTAGAAAACAAAGCAAAGCTGGTTGCTAAAGGCTACTCACAAGAAAAGGGAATTGACTATGATGAGACTTTTGCTCCTGTTGCAAGACTAGAAGCAATAAGAATTTTTCTGGCATTTGCTGCACACTCAAATTTCAAGGTCTATCAAATGGATGTCAAGAGTGCTTTTCTTAATGGTGAAGTAGAAGAAGAAGTTTATGTGTAACAGCCACCTGGCTTTGAAGATCCAGAATTCCCTAACTTTATTTACAAATTACTCAAGGCTCTATATGGATTGAAACAGGCACCTAGAGCCTGATATGACACAGATTTTCTACTCAAATATGGTTTTACCAGAGGTACTATTGATAAGACTCTCTTCTACAAGAAGCATGGTGAAGATATGATCCTAGTTCAAATCTATGTGGATGATATCATCTTTGGATCTACAAATGAAAAGCTGTGTCAAAGATTCTCTAGGCTAATGCAGAGTAAGTATGAAATGAGCATGATGGGAGAATTGAGTTACTTTCTTGGCCTTCAAGTTAGTCAAAGAAGTGATGGTATTTTCATCAGCCAAACCAAATATGTGAATGACCTATTAAAAAAATTTGGTATGGTGGATAGCTCACCTGCATCTACACCTATGTCTACTGTAACCAAGTTGGATGAAGACAAGAAAGGCAAGAGTGTGGATATTTCAAGCTACAGAGGGATGATTGGATCATTGCTTTATTTGACTGCTAGTAGACCAGACATCATGTTTGCTACTTTTCTATGTGCTAGATTTTAAGCCAATCTAAAGGAATCACATTTGATGGCTGTAAAAAGGATTTTCAGATACTTAAAGGGAACTCCAAACTTGGGATTATGGTATCCTAAGGGAACTAGATTTGAAGCTGTTGGATACACAGATGCAGACTTTGCTGGATGCAGGGTTGATAGGAAAAGTACTAGTGAAAGCTGTCAATTTCTTGGTCAAAGACTTGTATCCTGGTATAGTAAGAAACAACAATCTGTGTCAACTTCCACAGCTGAAGCTGAATATATAGTTGCTGGAAGCTGTTATGCTCAGGTGCTTTGGATTAGAAATCTGCTAATGGACTATGGTCTAGTGTTACACAAAATTCCAATTATGTGTGACAATACTAGTGCCATATCTATAGTAGCTAATCCAGCTAATCATTCTAGAACAAAGCACATTGATGTTAGGTACATCAGGGAACATGCTACAAATGGTACCATTGAGCTCATTTTTGTCCCAACAAAAAAACAATTAGCTGACATTTTTACTAAACCTTTGGATGAAGCAACCTTCACTAGACTTGTGAGTAAAATTGGAATGCTCAATTCTTCATCCTAAGGCAAAGAACTAAGCTAATGTGTTGCAGCAGATTAATTTCTAATAAATCAACCTAGTTTGATTTAATTGGAAATTAACTGAAATATGAATTATAAATATTTCAAAATTCTAAATAAACTGCTCAGTTGTTAATTTACATCTTAAATGTGTAAAATTAACACAAGGCAGAATTACAGTACTCAAAGGTATAGAGAACTGAGTTCTCGATAAGTCAAAATGGCTTATCGACAAGTCATTTTAGAGTTCTCGAGTGAGTCCTCGACAAGTCTATTTACAAACTTCTTGAATGACTTCTCGATAAGCTCTATTATGACTTATCGATAAGACCATGTAGAGTTCTCTTATAGTGTTAATTCACAGAGTTCTCGACAAGGATATTTTGAGACTTATCAATAACTCAGAACTAAAATAATTTAATTCAATGAATTATTTTAGTCAAATACTTTTGGAAAATTTATTCTGATTTCAAAATAATTCAATTCAAATAAATTAGGATTATCTCAGTCCTTTTTGGACAAACTGGGCATTTATCAGAGTGCTCGATAAATCATCTCTTAGTTCTCGAAAAGAATTAATAAAATGACTTATCGAATGTACCTTTTTCAAATTCAAAACTACTTCTCGATAAGTTTAATATCAAATGTTTATTTGACTTCTCGATAAGTATTTGACTTTTTCTATAAATACCCAGACTTCCCCATTAATCTTAACTTGGAATTTCTCAAAATTCTAAGTAAACTGAATATTTATTACGTCATATCTTCAGTATGTGAACTTAATAAATAACAGATCAAAAGAAGCAAAAAGTATGAAAAACTGAACAAATTTAATTCATAAATTATGTTCATAAAAATACTTTTGACATACTTTGTCTCTAAAATTTCTCTGACTTATTGACACATTTATATGCTTATATGATTTCTTGCTTACGTGGAAATATGTTAGTCCAATGTTAGTAGACTAGTAAATTATTTGTGTTGTTTTGAGTATGCTGATAGTGATAATTTTATCTGATTGCTTGCTGATAAGGAGAGTTACTTTTTGTGTAGGGAGTACGTGCTTATTTGCATGGGGAATAGTTACTCTTTAAAATAAACTAATATTCTTGAGTACTTGCATGGGGAATAGTTACTATTCATTTCTAGCTGTCTAGTAGGCTTATGTGATTATTACTCCTATTATCCGGGCAACTCAAGAGTCTCTTGGTTTCTATCTTTACTCCCTCTATAAATTAAAATGCTTCATTCTTTATCACTCATCACTCTCCTACTCTCAAGAAACATCAAATTTCAAACTCACCTTCTGTTCATCTCTCTCTCTCATTCAAATGGATGCCCTAGTCTTCTACAGACTTGTTAATGGAGCTTATCAACCGGTCCATCATTTGGATGATGATCTAGTGTATTTTGATCCTTTCGGACTTCGTGTCCGCCTCAAGGGGGTTGCTTACAGCCCCTTTGATATTCCACTTGAGGTCTTTTACGAACTCTCGTGGGATGATCAAATCGACATTCTCTTCTTTGAGATGGAAGCCTCTTTCGAGCAGGAGAGACGAGCAAGGGTGGCTGAGCAGCAACGCCTTGCTGCTTTGGAGTTGCAGGAGAGGATCATCTATCTTGCACACTCCATGTCCAGAGCTTACCAGCGCAGGGCAAGGAGGTTGGAGGCCGAGAAGAAGGAGTCTGAATTAGAGTAGTTAGGATTAGGATTTACTTGTTAAATCTATGTCTTAATGTACTATGTTTTTTTTAATGAAAGTTCTATTTCTTGTCTGAAAGTTCTGATTCTTGTTTTGAAATCTCTTGTTTGTGTAATAATTACTATGTGCTTATATCTATATCAAATTGTGTCTTCTCTGCAATAATGCTTGCAACTAAAATATCTTACAATGTATTTGTCTAATGAAACTCCAAAGAGATACAGTTGTTCAATGCATTTCAGGTCTAATACAAGACATCAACAGGGAATTCAAATAATCAATTCACACGTATTAGTGCTAAAACTGCAGCCAAATCACCTCAAAACCAAACTGTGGTTTACCTAAGCACAGCAACACAAACACAAACTCAAACACAATCCCACTCAAGTGACTCTCAAAAGCCACTTGTTTTATAAAAGGACAGTAATTTCTTGATGACCTTCAGATTGATTCAGTTGTTTGAGAAAAGAATCCACCAAACAAGAAAATTTATCAGTTTATTGAATATTTCATGAATGTTTCTCTTGCACCTTCATGTGCACAAATAGTCTTCACAGACTGAAAGGTTTGAGGATAGTACTCCTGAGGGGGAGCTATCTAAATCCTCTCCAATTCAATTGGAGATTCCTCAAAAAGGAACAACTCCCCTCATAACTCTAGCAGAAGCTGTCTTAGCAGTCAAAGCTAGAAGAACAATTGCCTATGACAATGTCATAAGAAGGGCAATCTTATCACATTTATGTGACACTGCTCTACAAGGTGCACAAAGGTTTGAGGCTGGTGTACATGACAGTAACCTGGTCAAATCCTCTCCAATTCCAATGGAGGTTCCCACTACAAGTGGAGGACAACACACTGTCACAACCACAGAGCAATCTGTGAGTCAAACTGTGACCCCAGTCATAGATTCTAATGCACTCATTTTTCTGGTGAAATGAGTATGATTTGCCCTAAATGGTCTTCCTCTAATCATATGATCACAGATTACCTCTTCTCAGCCACCTCTTATTTTTGTAGGTTAAACAACATTTGAGCCTTTCATGTGAGGATAAAAGAAAAGACTGAGTGAAAAAAATAGAATAAGAGAGGCAGGATCCTTCCTGGCAAAAGGAGAGGTAGATGAATGTATGGATTTACTAATCCTTGTGAGGGAACTCTGACTCTCAAAAGTCATGAGACTAGTGAAGTGAGATTTTCTGAGACTATTTATTCAAAAGAACAGAGAGCTTAGGACTTTTATCACTGACAGACTTTTTCTGTAGATCTAAGTGAAACTTCTATTCTTTTTAAAACTTATCACCATGAATCTCAATGAAGCTTGAAGCTGCAGACAGTGGTCCAAATGGACATTGATAGCAGCTTGAACAATGTGCATTTAGCTGGATCTTTCTTCCTGAAGATAATGTCAAAAAGGGGGAGAATATATCTAAATGCCAAAACAGCTAATGGATGTTGAATAAATCTAAATACAACTCAACAAAAGAAGACCTAATGGGAAGATTGGTTTTGGTTTCTATATTTGGATAAAGTTTTGACATCATCAATCAGAACTTGTGCATAATTTCATAATGAACAAGTTGGGGGAGATTGTTGATATATAATAGATGATGTCTGTAATAACCCCAAAATTTTGAACTTTTTGTAACCCTTGTGAATAGTGTTTTAGCTGAATGAGAAAACTTTTCATGCCACACTATGTAGGGGTTCTGATATGGATATTCTGAGATTTTATTAGTGCTTTATATGGGATATAAGTGTATGTAAAGATCGTCAGAATCCAAATCCGAACACTTTGATTTTTCCCGGAAATCCAATAGATACGGAAAGAATTGAGTATAAGGTAACAGGATAAAAGGATTTAAATTAAAGGATTATAATAGAGGATCATAAAAAGGAATATAATGTATTGAGAAAGGTTAAGGGAACCTAAGTAATAAGATCCCGGGTATGATCCCTCAAACGATAAACGAAAATGAAAGTTAAGCGAACCGTATAACAGATCAGCGGTCATTAGGCAAACAATTAGGAAGTTAATCAAAGGGATTAGAGAGGATGATGTCACCCAACCAATGAGAAGAGGACAAGGAGGGGAGGATGACATCCTGAGGATGACACAAGCATGACATGGGAAGGAAGGAGATGTGGTGACTTTTTAACCACACAAAATCAAGGGCAACTAGGTAATTTACTAAAACAAACACAAAAATCAAACCAACCAAGCCAAGCAAATCATTTTTCATCAAAATCAAAAAAGAAACCAAGCATTGTTCTTCATGCTCTCGGCTTTTTACTATTGCAAATGGGCAAGAATTCAAAACTCAAGATCCAAGCCTCCTAAATTGGTAAGATAATTCCCTAATCATCCTTATGCTTAGTTAGGGCTATATCATGAGTTTAAACCATCAATTCCTTCTCAATCTTCTTCATTTAATCAAAGAAGAAGACTATGAATAGTGTTTTCAAGTTTTTAACTTGAAATTTTTCTTGTTTTCCTTGAAGATCCAAGCATTCCTAAGACTTCTCAAAGCTTCTTAAGGCTTCCTAGCTCCTTCACCACTTCAAGGAAGGTATATCATCTCCAAACCCTAGGTTCCTATGTATTATAAGATGATTTTGATTAGTAGGGTGATATTGTAGCTTGATGTTTGTGATTTAGAGTTTGGGATTGAAATGGTATTGAATCGGATTGGTAAATCTTGTTGTTTTGGTTAAAAGAATGTAGTATAAGTTAAATTCAAGCTTAGGCATAAGTATGAAGGTTAAAATTGAATTGGTTGGGGTTGTTATGATGTGATAAGGATGGATGTTGGTTGTATGTTGGATTTGAGGTTGAATTGGGTTGGTTTTGAATGGTTTTAAATTGGGAAATCGCGTAAACATAGCCGTCGTAACGTCCGATTTTCTTTAGACTGTTTTTGTGCATAACATAGGACCCGAGAACCCCCTGCTAGATTATGACCATTGCCATGTTTAGATAGCTCATGTTACGAGCTTCGTTTTGATATGTAGTTCGTTCGATTCCGATGCACGGTTTAGGAGAAACGACCGTTTCAAGTAACGGCATTTCGCGAACGAAACTTTTCCCCTCGCCTTACTTTGAAACATAGGTTAAAGACCAAAAAGGGTTAATTAATGTATGAAACATTTATGGTAAGTGTGTTAGGCAGTTGGTAAGACACTCGCGAAGGAATCGCCTTAAAACTCGTAAAGGTTAAATTATTAAAAATGGTGGAGGTGACTTAAAAGAATCAATAAGCGCAAAACAAGCGTTAGAGTCTAAGTTAGTTAAAGTATAGAATTACAAGTGACTTTGGGTTTAATTCCAACTTACTTGTTGTTTATAGGTTACCAAACTCGCCCCGAGCCTTTTATCACTCCAAGTCGCTCAGGCAAGTTTTCTATCCGTTATACTATTGTTGTGATGTATACTCTTGTATATGCATTATCTTGCGATAGATGCATGTTGGTTAATTAGCAAATGTTGCGATATATTGAAGCATGCTGATATGGTATATATATGCATGCTTGCTTCGTATTCTTACTATATATATCTGTTGGTTCAGTTGATAATACCTATGCTAGAGGATAGCGGTAATTTGCATATACCCTTAGTATAGGGACCCAAAGGTGAAAATATTTTCTAAAACCGGGAGTCGAGGATCCCGAGTAGATTTTGTATATATATATATATTTATATATATATATGGTTATATTTTTCCAAACTATTAATCGAATAAGGTTTATTCGATAACTTTTATTTATTTAATTGAATACTATTTCGAATATTCATTTGAGGGCTTATGACTCAGTTTGTTTTATCATTTGAATATTACTTGGATATTCATTTGAGGAGGTATGACTCCTTTATATTATTATTGAATAGTACTTGGATATTCATTTAAGGATGTATGACTCCTTTATTTTATGAATATTAATTATAGTATTCATTTGAGGTATTATGACTCCGTTTATTACTGAAATATATTCTTTATTTTATTAAAGAATAAGGTGTCGATAATCAAACTTATTTTTGATTATTCAAATAAAGATATTACTTTCGTATAAGTATATCTTTGATTATTTGCTATTCATTTCGAGTATAAGTTTTCCAACTTCTACCTCCATTATTCTTTATGGGAATATTATTTAAATAATAATATTCAGATATTTCTTTCATAACTGGGGACTGATTTACTTCATTAAATCAGCTTTACTCCAAACACTCTTTAAAGTGTTTTCGAGTCTTCAAAATGATTTTTAAAAGTTAGAGCGGATCCCAAAAACTCATTTTTATATTTAAGATCTTCCTTTTTAAGGGGATTTAAATACTCGCTCAAAACCGGAGGGATCCGGCTCTGTGGTGTATTTTATATTCGCAACAAGGTTGCAGTTTTGGTAAATGAATTGATTACTTACCCAACGTTCGGGAAGTAAGTCCATCAATTGAGTCGGCATAAGCAACATGGGCCCAGTGGGCGTCCATGATAGTGTAAGTGGCTCAGTGGGAGTCCATCAAATGCATAAGTGGCTGAGTGGCAGTCCAGCATAAGGTCCTATTGCGACCAAGGGTGATGACCAGTGGGGAATTCGTCCATCTACTAGTAGAAAAGGTTACTTATGGGTATCTTTGCCTGATCAGCAAGATATCTGGTTTATGCCAAAATTCTTTTCCTTTCCAAATTTATTGGATATGGCAACTCTGTTCATACTTTACATGACAGAGGTTTTCAGGAAATTGTATAAAGAAGATGTGTATGTGGATATATATATATATATATATATATATATATATCAGAACTTAATGAAGTATATCATGACTTCATTTCCTTTAATAGAATTTCAAAGATTTAATCTATTCAAATCTTGTCTTGTAGTCTCATCTATGTGATGAACTGTTGAAAACTCTTTATACTTTGAACAGTGGTAGTTCAAGTAGCTTTATAAATGATATAAGTGTAGTGAAGCATTTGGTAACTTCATCTTTTAAACTTATATCTAGTTAATAATTGTCTTATGAATGACAAAGATTTTCAAAAAAAAACGTTGAGACAAGGTTAGATATATGAGATCACCTTGCAACGATATTTTTATACAGTTATACACTGGGACTTTGTGTGTATTATGCATGGAAGAGGACTTTCAATATTTTGAAAAGTATATATGTATATATACTGAATATTTTGCGACTTCATCGCATTAAGATATCAAACTTGGTTCATTTCTTTTGACCAAGACTTTCATGAGTACTAAGAGAAGGCTCATATACTATTAATCATTATACATATTATTTTGGTGGGCTTGCTGCTCACCCTTGCTTTCTTCTTTCATCACACAACAACAGATAGAAAGGATGAACAGGACCAAGCTCCCGATTCGCAAGCGATTAGGAGACGTTCCGCAGTTTTCTAGAAGCATTGATGCCGCCGTAGCTGAGGTAGGAACTACCAATAGGCTAGGCTTTCAACTTCTAATGTACCAGATTTATGTATATTTATGAATTGTAATAATGGCAAAGAAATGTAAATTTATTCAGAAAACCTTTTAAGGTGTATTGGCAGATAATTGTGAAATAAAATGACTTGTGGTTATTTTTGGATGTTCATCTCTGAGACTATAACGTGTGGTGTGTGTGTTTATTGTGGGGTCACAGTACAGAGTAGTTGAGTAATTATTAAGATTGGGTGTTATTAAGGGAAATGGAACTTGTGACAACCCGGATCCCCGACCCCGGATTTGGGGGTGTTACAGAAATGGTATCAGAGCTAAGCGTTATAAACCTCAGAGATAATATGACGTTAAGATAATAAGTTCACTAAGATAATAAGAACTCTTGCCAAGTTCATAGTCGGGCTACCTAACGTAGCACTGACAGATAAAACCCTTATGGGAACCCTTATAAGTATCGTGATAGTAACATAGTTCGTTCTCGTATAGGGCAGCGGGGCACCGAACCTTGAGGTTCAGGAGCATCAGCATGAGGATGTTTTATTACAAGTTGGAGATCAAATTGTGAATCCGATGGAGTACCCTAATGAGGGACCGGATGAGGTTCAGATAGAGAATGTTGCGGTTGAGGATGTTATTCCGGAAAGGATTGTGGCTGAGGAGGATCTCATGGAGGATCCTGATGAGAATGAAGAGAGGACCGCTGAGGAACTGATGACCGTAGTCAGGGCAACTACCAGAGCAAGAATGGCCGCGAGGGTGGCACTAGAGGATGAAGAGTTACCAAGGGCACAAAGGTTAATGAGGGCAGAAGGAGTGGGGCCTTCCACGACACCAATTATACCAGTATCAGACCCTCTTCCAGAGGTTCCTGTAGACATCCATGAGGTCCCACCAATTCCTGTCCCATCCCCGGTACAAAGCCCAGCACCTACTGAGGAAATGCCACCTTTATCTCCTGCACCATTGTCACCTGATACCGTGCTTGGTTATCCATTTGGATCTCCTGGGTCTGCGCCACCTGCACCCCATGGACTGCTAGATGCTACCACTCAGGCTTCTCTTATCGCCAATTATTATATGACTTTGGGTGGCCTGTCTGAGGCCCGTAATGTTAGGAGTGATCTGTTGGATCGACTTACTGCACCAAGGATTGAGGGCGGGATACTTCCGGCAGGATTAGCGTATAGCATGGAAAGGATTGAGGCTACCACCCGTGTTACAGCTAGAGGCCATCTTGAGGGTCAGGTTGATCCAGCTCTACTTGCGACTATCTTAGACCTCATCACCTCTGTGATGGAGCAGGTTAGGGATGTCGTGCGTGCTCGCATCTCTTAATCCATGGTAGTGTGTAGAGCCAGAGCAATCGAACAAGGGTTTCATGTAGCACCACTTTTGGAGGATTAGCCTAAGTTATGAATGATTAGTTTTAATGACGAGATGACTATCTATGGTAGTACTTTTGGGATAGGAGCGATAAGTTCAAATGATGTAATCCTCTTTAATATGTTCAGTTGTTGTACCCTCGAACAAATGGTTATGTATATATTTGATAATTTCAGTTCAGATCAGTTTGTTTGTGATAAATCACATTGTTAATTGCTCTATTAACACTTAAGAGAGTGTCATGAAGTTTATCAAACTTAAGAATTCATAATTTGCAATCGTGTAAGGACTAAACGAGGGGAAGACTTAAGCAAAGTAAGTAAGACAAATATCAGGAGATTCTCAAAATTTTCCAAGTAATACGCCCCCACAAGGAATAAGATTAAGGGCAAACCTTGAACGTGATAATCAGGGAGGTCACAATTAAGATATAAAGAACCCGGAATATAATAAAATGGAAAATGAAGATTTTAAATTAAAAGATGACTCCAATTATGGGGAGTAGGAAGAAATATTTAGACTAAGAAAGCAAAAGTCGAGCGAGATAAGGAGACCCGAGACGGTACTCCTATACGGAAATTCATGAACCTGTCTAAACAGAACTTATATTTTATTCCCAACCACCACCTTGAGGAAACAATGTGGTGTGAAATTCTTTCATGACCTTTAAATCGCTAAGCTCTCAGAGTTCCAAGGAACAGGCTGACCCAGCCGAGGCAAGAGCCTGGCTAAAGGAAATGTAAGAATCATTTGAGATTCAAAATGATTGATGAACCACAAAAGACTGTTTTTGTCACTTACCCTCCTAAGAGAGAGACCACCCGCTGGTGAAAGACCAAGAAAGGCACGGAGCCAGAGGTTAGAATAAACTGATTTAAGTTCAGTCAATTGTTTTCGGGAAAGTAATTCCCAAAGATAAGGAGATAGTGTAAAAGCTTTAGAGCCAGAACAAAGGCAGACGAGTATGATGAATTATGAATCTAAGATGCAAAAGTTGTCAAGATTCGTTCTGAGGACACGAATCCAGAATGACGGGATGGTTGAAATCAATGCTTATGTAGTGTTGGTTCATGTAATGGTTGTAATGGAAACGAAAATAAAAAAAGAAACTGAAGTGGAAAGGAATATAAAGGCGATAGAGTTTGAGGAATGATAAGGAAGATGGGTATGAGGAAACCCTAAAGACTCGTAGCAATAGAAATAGAAAAGTATATAATCATCAGGATGAGGGTGATTTACCATGAGTTAAAATTGATGGTTGAAGGCATAAGAGATACATATATTTTATCCCCTTTAAGTTGGGAGGATTCGGGGAAATCTTGAGATAGTTCGAAGGATAAATAATGAGACGCGGATAGACTGAGGAGGTTAGAAAGTAAGAAATTAGGAAAATTGGATGAAGGGAGTGACCTTCAAGAATGTGAAGTGTAAGACCGATGGCTTGATACCCAGAAAGGGAGACGCCATGTATGAAAGATATCCCAACATTGAGGTGACTGTTGAGATAAACAACAAAAGTAAATAAGGAATTATTAAGAAGAAGTTCACGTTGAACACGACCAATATCTTCCAGAACATCCATGTTATCATTACCAAATCAGGAAAGAAAAGCGGATGACCATTGTTATCTTTTGGAGGCCATATGGATTGACCTCAATTTGAATAAGGATGCTATTATGAAGTTAGGTATAGACTATCGAGGTGGGAATGATGAATAAGATAATATATCAAGGATATATGACTTGATTTGTCCAAGGAAGGATGCAAGTACCTTTTAAAGATGGGATTAAGGATATAACTTCGATAACTTAAAATGAATCCTAGGGGAATGCATAAAGGTTGGCATTTCACCCTTAATAGGGACGGTATGAGTTTTGACAGTATGATTTGGAAAGGGTTAATGTAACAACAACCTTTAAGAATCAGTGGAGAAATTTTTCAGAAGTATATAGACAATGGTTCTAGTAATAGTAAATGGTATTTTAATATGCCCTGTATCTAGGGAATACAGGAGGAACGATTGAAGGATAACCTTAGAGGTTTTACAAGGAGAAAGGTAATATTTAAAATTTTCAAGAATGGAAATGTTGATAAAGGAAATATGACATAATTATAATGTTGCCAAGTGGGGCACGTGTTAAACCACGAGAAAGTATGGATCGAACCAGTAATGGTTGAAATTATTCAGGGCAATTAGGACTTAAGATAAAAGATGTTCTAATTATGATTGAGAGTCAGTCATGACAGTGTTTAACCTCTAAAGACTGAGGCAATAACTTATGGAAAAATGGTGATTTTTTTTTCTCATCAGATTTTAAGGAAAGCATTTTCACATAAGCTGTGATTGAAATAAGGTAGAAAATTTATTTGGAGGTGGTTAAAGTGACATTGACTGTAAGGAAATTTTACTATCAGGAAAGGCCAAAGAGGTGGCCGACACTTTAAAGGTAAGAGGATAATTATAGGCGCTTGTGCCAAAAGAATACAGTGATGATGGTTAAAACTGTGAAGGTTGTATTATGGTTTGGAAGATTGACATTCCTTCTGATGACTGTGCAATACCCAACCGTAATAGTAGTTGGTAAAGGTTTAATTCGTGTAATCGCCATGAACGGGCTATCTATCTTAGAAGGTCCTATCTTGAGATAAGCCAGGACCATGTTTCAAAAAGGACTAGACGAACCTTTGAGTAAGTCTTCTATTTAAGGCATATGATTTAGAATGGTATTAACCTGCTATCGTTGCTTTGATTGAAACTATTCTGCAATTTTATCTGCTTCATGTCATGTATGTATGTCAGGATCAGGAGTGTTCTTCATGAATCAGAAATGGTGATTATGTTACCTCCCTAGAAGGATTTGATACGACATGTATGGACTCCGTATGGTTAGCTATTAAGACTTCATGGAAAATGAATGACGACAGTAGGTCAGTAGTGGACCATAGTAATGCAGCAATGATTCTGCGAGTAATGAGCTGGTTACAACCGTGAGAGCTGTATTGGAATGGATGTTGAGATTGAGTACCACTAAACGGGTCGTGGTAGTGTATAAGTTATCATTGATAGACTAATTAAGTAGAGTATTTACCTATTGAATATTTATTCTTTCTTATCAATAGAGAGTCGTATTATTATACGAGGAAGGTTACGGTGCAAGCATAGAATTCAAGTAACGATGATGTCTAGAATGAGACCCCCGGTTCGATTTTCGATATCGAAGGAGTTTCAAGGGTGATTATGTATAAGCTCGAGGAAGAGCATGGGTCCATAGAATGATGGACGGAATAGAAATATTTAGGCATGGGAAATACGATGCTATAATACTTGATGCTGATATAAATACGTATATGTTTTGTTCTCCTATGACAAACCTCTATAGTTCAGAGGTAGGTTCCAAGCCAGATATTTTGTGGCAGTATATTTTTTTCATATATATAATTCTCTTCAATTCGTTCTTTTCTCTTCTTTTCATTTCATGTAAGCTGAGAAGAACAACCCTTCCAGAAAGGGGAGGTATTGTCGAATGACTATCTATCTGTGTGATAGAAGCCTAGTAGGATACCATCTATTATTTAATTGCTTGTCAAGTACTAAAGGCTGGCCACCTTCTGTACTAACTATGCGATATAACAAGTGTTCATGATCATAGTGATCTCTCAATAAATTCTTTTACTTCTATATGAAGGATTAAGCTTTCAAAAATAGAAACAGCTGAAAAAGGAGTAATAAAGTTGTGGTAGTATTCGGAATGGAAACACATTCGTGATACTAAGGTTGGCATGGTTATTAAAAGGTTATAGAACGCTAACGAGCAAAAGTATAACCAGTATAATATTAGGAACGGAAGGTGATAGCGATTATGAACTGGAAAAGAATGGGTATTGAGAAGCAAAAGCTCTAATGCTAAAAGCTATAATGAGAGTCTGTGCAATAGACTTGAAAGAATTTGGAATGATCACTTAACACGGATTAAGTTATATCATGACAATAGATCATATGTTAGTATTGAGATATCGCCTTATGAGATCCTAGAGGGAAGACAATGTCGATCTCCCTTATGTTAGGATGAAGTTGTAGAGCGCAAGATGCTCGGACCCGCAGTAGTCCAAAGGACCAAGGATATGATAAATCTAATCAGAGGATGGCTGGTAGTAGCCCAAGATGGGAACACGAAGTATGTTGATTTAACACGAAAGGACAAGGAATGGGAAATAGGGGACCTAGTAATGTTATAGGTATCCCTTGGAAAAAGGATTAATGAGGTTCGGAAAGAAAGGAAAGCTAAGTCCACGAATTGTTGGACCCTGGGATATACTAAGACGTATTGGGAAGTTAGCATATGAGTTAGCCCTAACCCCGAACATGTAGCAAGTTCATAGCGTGTTCCATGTATCAATGTTAAGGAAGTATAATTCGGATGCCAGATAAATAGGGGCATATGAGCGCATAGACATGCAACCAGACGTAACCTATATGGAGCAACCAGGAAGGGTTATAGAGTGAAAAGGAACAAGTACTTAGGAGAAGGGTTATCAAACTAGGCGAAGTTTGGTGGTAGGACCACAATGTGGGAAAATTTACTCGAGAGTTAGAGAGTGCAATGCTAAGAGAGTATCCCTATTTATTTTTAATTTGATTCCGGGACGGAATCCTTTTAAGGAGGGGAGACTGTAATAACCCCAAAATTTTGAACTTTTTGTAACCCTTGTGAATAGTGTTTTAGCTGAATGAGAAAACTTTTCATGTCACGCTATGTAGGGGTTCTGATATGGATATTCTGAGATTTTATTAGTGCTTTATATGGGATATAAGTGTATGTAAAGATCGTCAGAATCCAAATCCGAACACTTTGATTTTTCCCGGAAATCCAATAGATACGGAAAGAATTGAGTATAAGGTAACAGGATAAAAGGATTTAAATTAAAGGATTATAATAGAGGATCATAAAAAGGAATATAATGTATTGAGAAAGGTTAAGGGAACCTAAGTAATAAGATCCCGGGTATGATCCCTCAAACGATAAACGAAAACGAAAGTTAAGCGAACCGTATAACAGATCAGCGGTCATTAGGCAAACAATTAGGAAGTTAATCAAAGGGATTAGAGAGGATGATGTCACCCAACCAATGAGAAGAGGACAAGGAGGGGAGGATGACATCCTGAGGATGACACAAGCATGACATGGGAAGGAAGGAGATGTGGTGACTTTTTAACCACACAAAATCAAGGGCAACTAGGTAATTTACTAAAACAAACACAAAAATCAAACCAACCAAGCCAAGCAAATCATTTTTCATCAAAATCAAAAAAGAAACCAAGCATTGTTCTTCATGCTCTCGGCTTTTTACTATTGCAAATGGGCAAGAATTCAAAACTCAAGATCCAAGCCTCCTAAATTGGTAAGATAATTCCCTAATCATCCTTATGCTTAGTTAGGGCTATATCATGAGTTTAAACCATCAATTCCTTCTCAATCTTCTTCATTTAATCAAAGAAGAAGACTATGAATAGTGTTTTCAAGTTTTTAACTTGAAATTTTTCTTGTTTTCCTTGAAGATCCAAGCATTCCTAAGACTTCTCAAAGCTTCTTAAGGCTTCCTAGCTCCTCCCACCACTTCAAGGAAGGTATATCATCTCCAAACCCTAGGTTCCTATGTATTATAAGATGATTTTGATTAGTAGGGTGATATTGTAGCTTGATGTTTGTGATTTAGAGTTTGGGATTGAAATGGTATTGAATCGGATTGGTAAATCTTGTTGTTTTGGTTAAAAGAATGTAGTATAAGTTAAATTCAAGCTTAGGCATAAGTATGAAGGTTAAAATTGAATTGGATGGGGTTGTTATGATGTGATAAGGATGGATGTTGGTTGTATGTTGGATTTGAGGTTGAATTGGGTTGGTTTTGAATGGTTTTAAATTGGGAAATCGCGTAAACATAGCCGTCGTAACGTCCGATTTTCTTTAGACTGTATTTGTGCATAACATAGGACCCGAGAACCCCCTGCTAGATTATGACCATTGCCATGTTTAGATATCTCATGTTACGAGCTTCGTTTTGATATGTAGTTCGTTCGATTCTGATGCACAGTTTAGGAGAAACGACCGTTTCAAGTAACGGCATTTCGCGAACGAAACTTTTCACCTCGCCTTACTTTGAAACATAGGTTAAAGACCAAAAAGGGTTAATTAATGTATGAAACATTTATGGTAAGTGTGTTAGGCAGTTGGTAAGACACTCGCAAAGGAATCGCCTTAAAACTCGTAAAGGTTAAATTATTAAAAATGGTGGAGCCGAGGGTACTCGAGTGACTTAAAAGAATCAATAAGCGCAAAACAAGCGTTAGAGTCTAAGTTAGTTAAAGTATAGAATTACAAGTGACTTTGGGTTTAATTCCAACTTACTTGTTGTTTATAGGTTACCAGACTCGCCCCGAGCCTTTTATCACCCCAAGTCGCTCAGGCAAGTTTTCTATCCGTTATACTGTTGTTGTGATGTATACTCTTGTATATGCATTATCTTGCGATAGATGCATGTTGGTTAATTAGCAAATGTTGCGATATATTGAAGCATGCTGATATGGTATATATATGCATGCCTGCTTTGTATTCTTACTATATATATCTGTTGATTCAGTTGATAATACCTATGCTAGAGGATAGCGGTAATTTGCATATACCCTTAGTATAGGGACCCAAAGGTGAAAATATTTTCTAAAACCGGGAGTCGAGGATCCCGAGTAGATTTTATATATATATATATATATATATATATATATATATATATATATATATTTATATATATATATGGTTATTGTTTTCCAAACTATTAATCGAATAAGGTTTATTCGATAACTTTTATTTATTTAATTGAATACTATTTCGAATATTCATTCGAGGGCTTATGACTCAGTTTGTTTTATCATTTGAATATTACTTGGATATTCATTTGAGGAGGTATGACTCCTTTATATTATTATTGAATAGTACTTGGATATTCATTTAAGGATGTATGACTCCTTTATTTTATGAATATTAATTATAGTATTCATTTGAGGTATTATGACTCCGTTTAATACTGAAATATATTCTTTATTTTATTAAAGAATAAGGTGTCGATAATCAAACTTATTTTTGATTATTCAAATAAAGATATTACTTTCGTATAAGTATATCTTTGATTATTTGCTATTCATTTCGAGTATAAGTTTTCCAACTTCTACCTCCATTATTCTTTATGGGAATATTATTTAAATAATAATATTCAGATATTTCTTTCATAACTGGGGACTGATTTACTTCATTAAATCAGCTTTACTCCAAACACTCTTTAAAGTGTTTTCGAGTCTTCAAAATGATTTTTAAAAGTTAGAGCGGATCCCAAAAACTCATTTTTATATTTAAGATCTTCCTTTTTAAGGGGATTTAAATACTCGCTCAAAACCGGAGGGATCCGGCTCTGTGGTGTATTTTATATTCGCAACAAGGTTGCAGTTTTGGTAAATGAATTGATTACTTACCCAACATTCGGGAAGTAAGTCCATCTATTGAGTCGGCATAAGCAACATGGGCCCAGTGGGCGTCCATGATAGTGTAAGTGGCTCAGTGGGAGTCCATCAAATGCATAAGTGGCTGAGTGGCAGTCCAGCATAAGGTCCTATTGCGACCAAGGGTGATGACCAGTGGGGAATTCGTCCATCTACTAGTAGAAAAGGTTACTTATGGGTATCTTTGCCTGATCAGCAAGATATCTGGTTTATGCCAAAATTCTTTTCCTTTCCAAATTTATTGGATATGGCAACTCTGTTCATACTTTACATGACAGAGGTTTTCAGGAAATTGTATAAAGAAGATGTGTATGTGGATATATATATATATATCAGAACTTAATGAAGTATATCATGACTTCATTTCCTTTAATAGAATTTCAAAGATTTAATCTATTCAAATCTTGTCTTGTAGTCTCATCTATGTGATGAACTGTTGAAAACTCTTTATACTTTGAACAGTGGTAGTTCAAGTAGCTTTATAAATGATATAAGTGTAGTGAAGCATTTGGTAACTTCATCTTTTAAACTTATATCTAGTTAATAATTGTCTTATGAATGACAAAGATTTTCAAAAAAAAACGTTGAGACAAGGTTAGATATATGAGATCACCTTGTAACGATATTTTTATACAGTTATACACTGGGACTTTGTGTGTATTATGCATGGAAGAGGACTTCCAATATTTTGAAAAGTATATATGTATATATACTGAATATTTTGTGACTTTATCGTATTAAGATATCAAACTTGGTTCATTTCTTTTGACCAAGACTTTCATGAGTACTAAGAGAAGGCTAATATAATATTAATCATTATACATATTATTTTGGTGGGCTTGCTGCTCACCCTTGCTTTCTTCTTTCATCACACAACAACAGATAGAAAGGATGAACAGGACCAAGCTCCCGATTCGCAAGCGATTAGGAGACGTTCCGCAGTTTTCTAGAAGCATTGATGCCGCCGTAGCTGAGGTAGGAACTACCAATAGGCTAGGCTTTCAACTTCTAATGTACCAGATTTATGTATATTTATGAATTGTAATAATGGCAAAGAAATGTAAATTTATTCAGAAAACCTTTTAAGGTGTATTGGCAGATAATTGTGAAATAAAATGACTTGTGGTTATTTTTGGATGTTCATCTCTGAGACTATAACGTGTGGTGTGTGTGTTTATTGTGGGGTCACAGTACAGAGTAGTTGAGTAATTATTAAGATTGGGTGTTATTAAGGGAAATGGAACTTGTGACAACCCGGATCCCCGACCCCGGATTTGGGGGTGTTACAGAAATGGTATCAGAGCTAAGCGTTATAAACCTCAGAGATAATATGACGTTAAGATAATAAGTTCACTAAGATAATAAGAACTCTTGCCAAGTTCATAGTCGGGCTACCTAACGTAGCACTGACAGATAAAACCCTTACGGGATGTCGACAAGCCAACATGCCTATCGAGATGTCGAGTTCTCTACAGTTTAATTGGAGATCTCGAAGTGAAGAAATATCTCTAAGTACAGAATTGCAGAACAGTTCAATATCCAAGGTTGCAAATCAACAAACAATTCACATACCTGGATTGACAAGTCTACAAAAAGCAGCTTGAGAGATGTGCAAGATCAATGGCAAAGATTAACTGACAGAGGAGATTAAAGTAATCACAGGATGTTAAAGATATGCTAAGCCAGAAATGGAAGATTTACTTTTCTATTAATAGAAATGATAAGTGATAGTTTAGAAAAGCTAATAGCATGTTTGTTATCCACTGTGTAAACCAGAAGTTAACTGAGTTATAAAGTTAACACTGATCCTCTAGTTAAGTAGAACAATCAAGATAGAAAATTGTAAGTTCTCTCTTAGTACCCACCTCCTTGATCACCTATATATACTAACCTTCATCCACTGTTTTTCCTCACATTCATCTGCAATCTATTTTGCTCCTTTATATTCTGCTTTTGTCGATCTCCGATATATAGCTTCAACTTTCTATTCACATTTACAAATGGCCTCAAGCAATCAGGTGAATGCTGATAACTTGGCTATTATTCCTTATGAGCTGATGGAAGTGAATGCTGATAACTTGGCTATTGTTCCTTACAAGGTGATGGTTAAATTCAGCTAATATCCATGTATTTTTTAATGATTTTGTGCTGTAAATTTCATTTTCGAACATTTTCTTGTGAAATCATTGCCCTTGCAGCAAACTTTCTCCACCGTGTCCCAAGTTGTAGTGGCAGCAAAGCCTATATGTTTCATTTTTCATGCTGATCTGGTACATTTGAATCATACATTTAATTTTATATTTCAATTTGTTTCAAACATTTTAATTCAATAGTTTCATAAATAAATAAATAAATATTTTAATTAAGTCGAGCACTTATGGTGTTGGATTAGTAACATAAGTGCTCGACTTAAAAACATTTTCTCAACATATTTAAATCAAAGGAATAATGGGATTATTTGTATAGAAAGTTCTAGTTTACAATTTTTAAATCTAATAAATAATGGGATTAATCTTCATTTATTTGTAGGCATATGTATTTTTTGTTCTTTTCTTAGTATATTAATTATAATTACTAATATATATATATATATATTATTTATATTGAAAATGCTACACATTATTTTCTCAAGTTTTTTTGAAATAAAAATTTGACTTCACTTTATTTGTCTAAAAATTTATTTTTCATATGTACTATATATTTTTGTCAAAAAACTGTTGATCCATAATAATAAAATAATGAATCGAATATTTTCGAAAGAATAATAAATCATGTTTATAAGTTTGAGGAGAATTAGTTTTCTAAATTATTTATGAAATTTTGTGACATTAATTAGACATAATCTATGTCTGAAAAATACAATTGCATTTTCATGGACTTAGTACAGCTAATCTCCACGATCAAACATAAAGCTGGATAAGTGAAATAACCTGCACTCTAATTTTACCGGATTAGTGAAATAACCTACACTCTAATTTTAGGAATTAACGCTATAAGTAAACGGATTGGGTCAAAAATGAAGAGGACCAGAAGATGAACCAAATAAAAAATATGATTTTAGGTCAACCCATTTAACTCGAATATGATCGGTAGATGATTATTTCAAAATATGGATGCTACTATATTTAATACACTCGTATGTAGGCGTAACTAACGTAAAAGGTGGTTTGAGAGCCAAAGGTTAGAACCTGGATCTTGGGGAGTAATAGGATGTGGTTGTACAATTTGGAAGGTTTCCCTCGGTGACGACCGAAGATCAAACATCTTGTGCCGAAACTCATCTTGAAAGGCAGCGGATTCTATAGAGTGAATCATGACGGTGCAAGATACGGACAGATTAATTCGCATGTGTAAGACCATATTATTTGAGGTTCATGATTTGAAGGGAAGATTGTTGGTTAGTGTCGACCCAAATACCACATCAAAAAGATAATAGATAATTCATTTGTATAAAGATAAGCCAATTAATTGTAGTATTATAAGACTATCTGGGTCATTTCCAAAAATAAATCTGCGGGGTTCATCTCAAAGCGGACCAATATTTTACTAATGTGGAGTTAATGCATTCTTATTAATCCAACACCATAAATGCTCAACTCAATTTAGTATATTGTTTTTTGTTTTATGATATGCATATATGAATATGGGTAAACATATCATTGGAACGAAACTTGTTCGAGCCGAAGTACACGAAAATCAAAATCAAGGGCCTAGCAATGTTGAAACAAGTCAGACTAATCCAATTGTTTACTGGTATTTCTTTCAACATTGAATTAAGTTGGAAGGTTTCCCTCAGTGACGACCGAAGATCAATCATGGTGCCTTGTGCTGAAACTCATCTTGAAAGGCAACGGATTCTGCGGAGTGAATCATGACAGTGCAAGATGCGGACAGATTAATCGCATGTGTAAGACCATTTTATTTATGGTTCATGATTTGAAGGGAAGATTGTTGGTTAGTGTCGACCCAAATACCACATCAAAAAGATAATAGATAATTCATTTGTATAAAGAGAATCCAATTAATTGTAGTATTATAAGACTATCCGGGTCATTTCCAAAAATAAATCCGCGGGGTTCGTCTCAAAGCGGACCAATATTTTACTAATGTGGAGTTGATACATTCTTATTAATCCAACATCATAAATGCTCAACTCCATTTAGTAAATCATTTTTTGTTTTATGATATTCATATATGAATATGGGTAAACATATCATTAGAACGAAACTTGTTCGAGCCGAAGTAGACGAAAATCAAAATCAAGGGCCTAGCAATGTGAAACAAGTCAGACTAATTCAAGTGTTCACTGGTATTTCTTTCAACATTGAATTAAGTTGGAAGGTTTCCCTCGGTGACGACCAAAGCTCAATCATGGTGCCTTGTGCCGAAATTCATCTTGAAAGGCAGCGGATTCTACGGAGTGAATCATGACAGTGCAAGATGCGAACAGATTAATCGCATGTGTAAGACCGTATTATTTGTGGTTCATGATTTGAAGGGAGGATTGTTGGTTAGTGTCGACCCAAATACCACATCGAAAAGATAACAGATAATTTATTTGTATAGAGTGAAGCCAATAATTGTAGTATTATAAGACTATCCGGGTCATTTCCAAAAATAAATCTGCAGGAGTTCATCTCAAAGCGGACCAATATTTCACTAATATAGAGTTGATGCATTCTTATTAATCCAACATCATAAATGCTCAACTTAATTTAGTAAATCATTTTTTGTTTTATGATATACATATATAAATATGGGATCATTGGAACGAAACTTGTTCGAGCCGAAGTACACGAAAATCAAAATCAAGGGCCTAGCAATGTTGAAACAAGTGAGACTAATCCAAGTCTTCACTAATAAAACCAGTGAACAATTTCCTCACAATTTTGATTTTCAATTTGGTGCACCTCTTTTATCACACGAATATGAAATTACGATCGTTCAAAAATCTAACATTTTATGTCAAGTGCGGATTCATGCCTTGTAAATCACAAGTGAAAGGAACCGACAAAATTCTTGTGATAATCTTTATATTTTGCTTAATAATTCATTCCTCTAATCATATAGTGTATCATGCATCAATTATATAAATCAATATTTGACACATGATTTACTACATAGTGAATTATATAAATATGGTAGACATGTTTAGTTACATTGAAAGTGTTACCTCAGATGGGTTGTTTATGTTAATTAGAGGTGTAATCGAGCTGATACGGGTCGAATATTGCTAGACTCGGCTCGAGCTCCATTAAACATGTACGGGTTCGAACTCGAGTTCGACCGAACCTTAAATTGCAAGCTTAAAAACTTGGTTCGTAAAAAGTTCAATAGACTCGACTTTGGCTCGAAAGCTCTTCGATTTCATCATATATTGACAAAACCTCGAAATATGATCAGTTCGGCTCAAGTTTGATTTTATTAAATATATAACTATAATATAATACTAAATATTTTAAAAAAATATATAGTAAAAAATTAAAAATATTAAAGGCTCGTGAACCTTACGAGCTGTGTAATTTGAATCTCGGGCACGGCTTGGTAAAGAATTCAAATAGCTCAAACTTGAGCTCGGCTCAATTATTGTTAAGTCGAATTCGAATACTTTACAAGTCGAACTCGAGTAGCTCATGAACAGTTTGGCTCAATACATCCCTGGTGTTAATGTAAGTCAAACATGCATAGATGTATTTGTTTGGATATAATAATGATATACATGATAGTGAAAACATACCTTGACTTTGAACATTTTCTTTACTCTACAATGTAAAAGAATATGTTGTATGAGATGATCTAATTTACCAATTTATTTAAATCTTAGAAATAATATGATTAATATTCATTTGTTGGCCAGCATAGGTATTTTTTTGTTATTTTTTAAATATTATTAATATACATTTTAAGTTATATAAAAAAATACTAAAAAAAATTCCACACATTTTTTTTAAATTTGGAAATTTTACTTTACTATATTTCTCTATAAATAAATGTTTAATATGTACTATATATTATCGTCAAAAGACTTTGGGGCCATAATTATGAATCGAATGTTTTTAAAAACTCATGAATTAAGTTCTTATGTGTTTGGTTTAAACCCAATATGTGATATGGGCTTGGTAATACAAGACATAATTGGATTGGATAATAATTGTATGTGTTGACAATTATCATAATAATGGGATTGGGTAATAATTGTATGAGTAAATATTTATTATTATAATAAGATTAGGTATGTCTAGTTGGCTAAGTTTGTGATGGCTATATATAGATAATCATGTTATTGTGTCGGTGTTTGCTGTAGTCGTCTTAGGTATCGTGCGGGAGATACTTGAGCATTGGTTGGCTCAAGTATCATTTTGGGACACCAATGTGGTGTTATATATTGATGTATTATTGATAATTATTTTGACTAATAATATAAGTTTGGATGTGGGTTTTTCACCTCAAATATATTATTGTATGTGTACTCCGTATTGGTAGAATTGAATCTCGAATACACGTGTGTGTGTGTGTGTGTTTCCTCCTAACATTATGTACAGTGGTGGAGAATTAATTTTTTAAGACTATTTACTAGATTTTCAAAAATTAGGTGAACAATCTAACATAAAGCCGGATAATTGAGTTAACTATACACTTTACGAGTAAGGCTGTAGTTAAATAAGTATGGTTAAAAATAGATCATACCCAAAGATAACCCTGAACAAAAAAATTTATTGCTCAACCATATAACTCGAATCTGACTGAAAAATGAGTATTTTAAAAACATTTACTGATATATATAATACAATAAATTATGTAGGCATAATTTATATGGAGGTCCCTCTTGGTGACAATTGGAGACCTATAGGAAAGCCTTGTGTCGAAAATCTTCCTGAAAGTTGTTCAGGAGGCAGGTTCTGGGAATTGATCATGATGGTGCAAATTTTAGATATATTAATCGCATGTGCAAGCCCACGTGGTTGTGATTCTTGTTTTGAGGGGAAGATTATTGGGTAGTGTCAACCAAAGTATCGTATTGGAAAGATATATAAGAGATAATTTTCTTATATATGGAGACCAGCCAATTAATTACATTAGTTAGAGGCCTTTTGGGACGTGCGGGAAGGTATGTCTATTAGGGATCATCTTCATAGGTTAAATACTATTTTGTTAGATCTTTAAAATATTGATGTTAAAGTAGAAGACAAACATGTTACGCTAATTTTGTTAGTGTATTTGCCCTTGTCGCTTGAGAATGTTTTTGATTCTTTCATTTTTGGGAAAGATAGTCTGTCTCTAGAAGAATAAGATTATCCCTTCATATTAGAGAAAGTCTCTATAAGGTAGCAGGTTCAAGTACCAAAAATTAGGGGTCTGGGTTGGTTGTTACAAGAAATAAGGGGCAGCAAAATTTGGGTAAAAAGAAGTGGAATTTTACGAGTTTAAATTCTAAAGCTCCAAGGTCTAATGATGTCTATAATTACTATAAGGAGAATAGGCATTGGAAAAATGAATGCCCTAAGAAAAAGAAGTAGGAAGAAAAGGGGTATGTCGTTATGGTAGAAACTAACACATATTCAGAAGAGGATATTATCTTAGTAGTCAATGACCAGGTGAAACATGATGTGTGGGTTCTTGGTGTTGGGCATCTTACCATATCTATCCAAGCAAATAGTGTTTTTGACTTATGAGCAGATAGATGCAGGTAATGTTTCTATGGTAAATGGTGTTGTCTGCATGATAGTTGGAATAGGCTCATTCAGGATATGAACACATGATGGTTCCTTTTGTACTTTGAATGAGGTCAGGCACGTTCCACTGATGACAAGAAATCTGAGATCACTGGGTCTATTAGACAGTAAGGGGTTCAATTTCAAGGGTGAAGTTAGAGTTATGTTTATCTGCGCAAATTTTAAGGTAATTTTGAAAGGTTTGAAGTGTGGTACTTTGTATTTTGTGGCTGGTTCTTCGTGTTTGGGTCTGTTGCTGTTGTATCATCTGCAGTTCAGAATGAGGATATGACTAAGCTGTGGCATATGAGGCTTGGTCATATGAGCGAAAGAGGAATGCGGGTTTTAAAAAAACATGATCTTCTTTGTGGGCACAAGTTGCAAAGTCTTGAATTTTGGGAGCATTGTATGTTTGGGAAACCTCATCGCAACAAGTTTTCAAAGAAGGGTGTTCATAGGACAAAGGGGACACTTGATTATATCCACTCTGATTGTTGGGGTCCTTGTCGGGTCGAATATATTGGAGGTCACATATATTTTGTATCGATGATCGATGACTACTGAAGAATAACTTGGGTCATTATGATGTTGGGGTGTTGAATATAAAACAGCTTATTAGGTGTGGTCTTGTAAGCCTGCGGATTATTCTTTATTGAGAGTTTATGGTTGAATGTTTACTCTCATGTAAGTGAAGGGATAAAGAATCTGGTGACCTTCTGAGAGTACAGTTACACTTGGTAGAAGTGTAATTTTTAATAAAAAATTTATACTTAATCCTATTGTGAAGTCCAATGTTGTAGAAAAAATGGTAATGTTGATAAACAGGTGGAGCTGCAGGTCACTCCAGATGAGAGTGGAGCTGCAAGTCACTGTAGATTAGAGTGATTCACAGCCCCAAGATGGAGAAGACCAACATGTTCCGATAAAATCTGAGAGGCCAGAATCTTCTAGTCAAAATGCTCAATTTGAAGAACTTCATCCAAGTATAGCTCTTAATCGGGCTAAAAGAGTTGGTGTTGTGCTCCAAGAATGTATGGTTTTCAGGATAGGTTGTTTATGCATTGCATGTGGCTGAAGAGGTGGATCCTCATGAGTCGTCTGCCTATGAAGAAGTTGTTTCGGGTGGCGAGTCTGCTTAATGACTCCCTGTAATGGGGGATGAGATGGAGTTCATGCATAAGAATTAGACTTGAGAGCTATAGCTAGTCAGAAGGCCTAAGGGGGCAAAAGTTATTACTTGTAAGTGGGTTTTTAAAAAGAATGCTGGAATCTCGCCTACTGAGGGAATCAAGTATAAAGATCGATTTGTTTCAAGAGGGTTCACACAAAGAGAAGGGGTTGACTATATTGAGATCTTCTCACCAGTATTTAGACACACTTCCATCAGGGTGCTACTAGCAATGGTCGTACATCAGAATTTAAAACTTGGGCAACTAGATGTGAAGACAGTTTTCATGCATGAAGAGTTAGAGGAAGAGATATATATGAGACTCAACCAGAGGGGTTAGAAGTTCCTGGAAAAGATGACTATATCTGCAAGCTGAAGTAGTCCTTGTATGGACTGAAGTAGTCTCTTAGGTAGTGGTACAAGAGACTTGATAGCTACATTATGAAGTTATATTATAACAGGAGTTTGTATGATTGTTGTGTGCATCACAATAAGTTCGCTGATGGTTCGATAATTTATCCGGTCATGTATGTAGATGATATTCTCATAGCTGCTAAGTCCAAGTATGATATAAAAAAGTTGAAGGGTCTTCTCAATGCTGAATTGAAATGAAGGATTTGGGTGTTACACAAAAAATTTTGGGTATGGAGATTTATAGGGAAAGGGATCAAAGAAAGGTCTTTGTATCGCAAAGGGGTTATATTCGTAAGATATTGTCAAGGTTTGGAATGTCATCAGCTAAGCATGTAGATACTCCTAATAGTGCAAATGTTCGACTGTTTGACTGCATTTGCACCTCAATCTGAAGCTGAGTAAGAGTACATGTCTCTAGTCCAGTATGCTAGTGCATTAGAAAGTTGATGTATGACATTGTCTGCACTAGACCTGATCTTGCACATGTTGTTAATATTGTCAATAGGTTCATGGGGCAACCTGAAAAGGAACTTTGGCAAGTTGCATGTGAAGAGGATTTTTTGTTATCTTCCAGGTACGTCTGATATTGGTCTCATTTAAGGGAATGACCTAGAATGTCTAGTCACTGGTTATTCTGATTCTAATTATATTGGAGAAGTTGGTAGTAGAATGTCTATGATTGGTTATGTATTTACTCTGGGTGGTTCATTTGTTAGTTGGAAGGTAACTCTGCAACCTACAGTTATTTTGTCTACTACGGAGGCAGAGTACATGGCGTTGATTGAAGCTGCTAAAGAGGGAATATGGCTAAAAGGACTAGTTTGTGATCTTGGTATGCATCATGATTAGTCTTTTGTGTATTGTGATAGTCTCACTGCATAATGCTTAGCCAAGGTTCAAGTCCATCATGAGAAGGACTAAGCACATATATGTGAGATATCATTTCCTGAGGAATGAGAAGAGGATTAAGGTGAAGACAGTGGGTACTGCTAATTTTTCCACTGATATGTTCACCAAGTATGTTCCACACGGCAAGTTCCAACATTGTTTGGACTTGTTAAATATTTTAAACTGTTAATAAGGGCCATGAAGGGCAATTTGAGGCAGGAGAGTTTTTTATGTTACCGCTCGCATTATTATGGTGCATCTAGTACATCTGTTTTTGTGAGAGGATAAAAGTAATGTGGAGATTTGTTAGAATATGCCCTCTTCTACATATTATGAAGGGCAATCAACATTTTGGGCTTATTTTCTGTACTTTTTTATAACCGCTTAAGCGTACTATATAAACTCTCTAGGTCATAATCTAAACGTATGTTGTAATCTGTATCCTTAAAATCAATTAAACTTTTCTCTTCTGCATATTTGTGTTCTTTCTTTACTTTTATTATAATCTTTCTTGAGTCCGTATAGTTGATCTTCTGAGAAAAGTTTAGTTGGATAATGGTAAACCAATATTTTTAACATATATGAACAGCTTGTATTTTTAACATTGCCTTATTCCCCTCTTCGTTAAGATGTTGTCACACAATATCAAAGTATAGTTGGAGCATTTCATTACTTAAAGCACACAGTCAACTACGGTCATTTTTTTGACCAACTCTTCTGTATTTGTGGTCTTATTCAGATTCTGATTGTGGGGTTATAGTCTTGATTGACGATCAACCAGTGGTAATTGTGTATTCTTTGGTGGTGATATCATATCATGGAGTTCTTGTAAGCAACATAGTGTCGGTACAGAAGCTGAATTTGAAGGCCTTGCGAAGGCTACTATGCTGAACTTATGTGGATTGAAAGTCTCCTCAATGAACTTAATGTTGGTTAATCTCAAACATGTTTATGTTTGTTTGTCTTAGTTATAGCATGCATGATTAGTTAGCTTCATTTGAATAAGTCATATAGGAGTTGCTATTCTGTAGGATCACTGTTAGGGCGAAAACATGCACTAATATTCACGCAAGTATACGCGTTCGCAAGTAATATAGAATACTTTCTAGTTCGTTCCCTCACAGACTCAGACTAAGTTATTGTCTAATTAAACTCACTCACCAATGTATGATTACTTCTCAATGTTAAGATAACACTTAAAATTGTTGATTAAATATTAACTATAATTAACTACTTAATTAACCACTTAACTAACACTTCAATTTATCAATAATAAAACACTCATGAGATCACAACTTCATTATTACTTCCTTCTATAGCCATTGTTATTACCTTTAGCATGTGACAGTGATGATATTAATCGAATAACACGAAACTGATAAAAGCCAACTTTTATTGTACTAATACCATTCTACCAAACATCCACAATTAAGATAGAAGTTGAATAGTCATCAATTATGTTGAGTTCCTATATGTCTACAGAAATTGACAACACAACGATTTAAGCACAAGTTATTCCTTTTGATTACATAGGGCAAATAAAACTGTTAGAGTTACCCATTAATCATGCACAACGTACATGAACCTATGCTAGCATGGCAAGTTCTAAATCTCAAGATCCACCGTCGCTTCACAAGAGATTAACACCCTATCTTATATGTTTGCGACACACATAAGACGAATACGCACAACCAATACTAGATATCATGCAATCATCACACACTAAAGTATTAAACAATTAACTAAAGAATTTCATAATAAATCCGTTGCAACCCCATGATCACGATTAGCCCATAATAGAACTTATCGCCATCATGGGTTCATATGAAATCATGATAAATAACACAAGAAAATAATAACTAAACTAATTATATTAAAACAGAGTACGTCACAAGAGTAAATAAGTCAAAGCAAGAAAACTAGCATCCAACGTTACAACGAAACAAGAATCACAAGAATATATGCTTCCTCTTCGTTGCAGTGTGCTAAATCGGTCTTCTTCCTTATCTCCTTCGCTTCTTGCGCAAAACACAATCTAAAACATAATCTCCTTTTTATCCTCTATGAAAACGTCTCAAATCTACTTATATAATAGTCCCATAAAACTCAGATTACATAGAAGTTGGAAGCCAAACAGAAATAGAAGTCTAAAATAATTTATCCTTTTCCCCGACCCTGCGCGGCCGCTCAGCATTTCTGCGCGGGCGCGCAAGGCTGCTGCGCGGCCGCTCAGCATTGCTGCGCGGGCGCGCAGGACCCTACTAGAAAAAATCCAGGTTTGCTCCGTTTCTTCGCCGTAATCTGCCCGTTCTTTTCCTCTCGCAATGGTGAACACATGCCAAGGCTTATTCTTGATGATTCCTCCTCTGAATTACAACTAATACCTTGAAATGCATAAACACTAGAAAAACGCATCAAATACACAAAATACTTGATTTCAAGACACCAATTTAAGCCTTTTTAAGACGTTCTAAGTGGTATAAAATGCCACTTATCACACCCCCAAACTTAAATCGATGTTTGTCCTCAAGCGTCACAGACTCAAAACAAATAAAAATATGCATGAATGCAATCTATATGAAAATGCAACGATCCCCCTTACTACAATTAACCAACCAAATTGTCACATCTCAACGAATGCAGTTAGACAACTAAAGATCAATAAACTCATGCAAACGGACATACAGCTAGAAACGTGGTGTGTGCAAATGCTTAACAGATATGCTTCGGAACTAGACCAATTACTATGACTAGACTATCTTCAAGGCAATCCTACGATTATACAAAGAATAAAAATTCTAGGCACAAAGTGATATACAACACTACAAGAACTCTGGAGCTTACTACGGAATTGTGCTTTTTATTTACAACTCAAATGCTTATTTGACCGTGCAATGAGTGAGGTCCACAAAAGACTTATACAATGGTATCCATGTAACGAGCGTTAGGTTAGCGGATCCCAGACTCTAAAAGCCTTAGGTCACTAGGCACAAAGTCCCCTAAGAACTTAATAACTCGAATACCAAAGAGCCCACTCTTGATCAATTATGCAAATTTTTTTTTTTTCTTTTCTGAGCAAGTGCGTTTCGCTCCATCTTGCTCAACCCTAGACTACTCGCATAACATGCGAGCCGGCTACTAGCCATTTGACGCCTAGCCACAACTAGCAACAAATTCCATTTTTACTCCATTTTTTTTTCTTTTTCATGCCTTTACCACTAAGAACCTATTATCAAATTCTAAGCATAATAAATAGATTATCCTCGAAAATAATCAGATCATAACAACAATCTAGCCCTTAAGCATTCTCTAAGACTTAGTGAAAATACAAGTGCTTCTAGCATGTATATCAACCTACACAACTTAATGTCACTTTAATGCTATCACTACACTCGCATCAATATCACAATTCAGTCGATAAATCATTGCAAAAGGGATCATGGTATATACATGAGCTATATGATATGACAAACAAATAAAGCTATATAAAAAAACTATATGGCAAAAATTATGCAACTATATGAACTAACTATCATGAATATGCAGCTATATGACACACACAAAATATTCCTTAACTACCACCCCCAAACTTAAAATCTTCACTGTCCCCAATGAAGGTAGTAGAAAGGAACACAGGGTATACCTACTCAGAGTCATCATCATCATCACCCTCAGTGGGTGGAGTATTAGGCGGCGGGTATGCAGAGTCCTCACCAAAAACTGGCCACTGGATATCAGCTCCAAGGCCTCGAAAAGCAGTCCCTAACGCAAGAGTGAGCTCCTGAGCAAACCTGCTCTGCGTCTCATACATGGCATCCATCCGCCGTGAAAGCCTCCTATACTGGGCATCACACATCCCAGCACCCTCCTGAGCTCTCGAAGAACCAGCCTCACCACGCCCTGGCCTAGCCATAGTAGCACCTCGTGCTGGACGCCCTCCTGGAAGACGATAACCCAGCCCATGCTCCTCAGGCTCACCACCGGTCCACTCCTGCATCCCATTCAGAGTGCCAGAATCTATCGGAGCTGCTGGCAACTGCAACTGCTCATGAGCCGGCCAGTTCACTCCTACTGGTCGGCATAGCTTCGTAACCGTGGATGCATAAGGGATGTTTATATGCTTTGCTCCCCTCAAAAACTTCAGAATTCCTTGGTAGATAAACTCACCAAGGTCCACATAGTATTCCTCATTCAGAATTCCCCACAACAACTGTGCTCTCTCAACTGTGACCTCGTGTGCATGTGAAGAAGGCAAAATATTAGCACATATAAATGCATGCCATGCACGGGCATACCTGTTCATGGCGATCGCCGGGAAAGTGACGATACTTCATTATTGGCTGGACTGCGGTTTCCAAACTGTGCCCGGTCGACAGGAGAGTCGCACAAATCAATCCAAGTCAAAATCCTCGCAGTCTTTTCATTCCATGTTCTCCTCCTCGGGCTTCCTCTCTCGCTGTCCAATCACCCGGTGAATCGCCCGCAGGATGATAATCAACCGTCAGCCCCGAACTACAGAAAACCCATTCTTTTCAGCCTTCGCGTTCGCGTAGAACTCGCGACAACACTCATCGGTACTGGCTTCAGGTGACTCACAAAAGCTATCCACCCCTTCTCTGCAATCATGGGCAACAAACTCACCATCCCTCCCTGATGGTAAAACCCCCTCTCCTTCAGAATCGGCTTCCCCAACAGCTAGTGTACTCCTCCTCTGAAGCTCTGTCAGTTAAACGCAGGCCTTGCAGCAGTACCCCTTGATGAATCAGCAGTAGGAACTGTGCTGCTGCTGTCAATAGTGCGTGCTCTCTTGGGTGCCATTGATTTGTGAAAAAAGTGTGTAAGAACTGATTTTTGATGTTTATGAGAGGGTTTAAGTGTAGGAAGTTTTGGGAGATATGTGGATATGTGTATGATATATAGGGTGTGGAGGTAGGTTAAATTAGATTAGGATTGGGGTTGAGGGATAAAATCATGGGTAATGGGAAAAGATTCGTGGTTTATGTTCTGTGATGGGTTTTTGTGTTTTTTTTTTCTGAACTGGCAAAAATTTTCTG